>NC_066873.1:43696716-43804216 GCF_022985175.1 Labeo rohita
ATACATAAATTCGCCAAATTAATACGTACACACAAGCTTATAAATACACAAGCTGAATTGTTAAAAGCGCACCTCGGGTCATGTGACACGAACCAACCAATCAGCTTCATCCTTTATAGAAACAACATTGAAAACTCAGCCAAGACGGCCATTTATCATTTGAATCAGGAAGTTCAGTAATTATCATGGTTGTAAAAGTAACAATATTTCTTCCAGAAACTTCTGAGCGACTAGAATTGAGATGAATAAAAATGCTAAAATATACAGTGCCTTTGGGTTGTGGCACAAAAAAATGGATCATATATGTAAAACTAAATCTGTAAAAAAAAAAAAAAAAATATAAGCGCCTTTGGGTTGTGGCAAAAAAAATGGATCATATATGTAAAACTAAATCTGTAAAAAAAAAAAAAAAAAAAACAATGCTAAATTTAACAAAGTGGAATGGCAACCAAACTGACCATAATTCATAGGCTGATAACTTTAGAAGAAAAATCTTCCTATAAATTTTGATGTTGACATCAAATTTTCAGTCAAACTCTAAACAAACAAAGATAACTTAAAATATTTTTTTTTCTGTTTAGCATGTGTCATGTTAATTACTTTGCATATTGTTGGGGTTGAGAAGTTCTTGGTAATATTAATAAATGTCAATATTTAATTATTACTGTGCTGTGTTGGGACACGTTGAAGTAAACCAATGGACAACAACTGCACTATTACAGTATACATATAGTTGTAAAAGACTTGATATTAGCAAACTATTGTAAAAACTAAAAACAAACATGCAAACATCATGTTTTACATTAAAGTCTAAAACCTAAAAATTGATTTTTAAGATTATATATAACTAAAACTGGCAATTTTTGAAGGAAACAGCTAGGTCAAATAAAATCTAAAATCAATTGTAATTAATTTTATTTAAATGTAATTTTTAATGAGACAATTATTTATGAACTTTGTAAAGTTAAATAAGTGTGACTTTATTTGTCAAAAAAAGAAGAAGAAGAAGAAGAAGAAGAAGAAAATTAGATTTTTAATATTAGTCATATTTTTGCCAGGCTGTCAGTTTCAAATACCTTGTGGGTGACTAAATAAGAACAGAACTGCATTTTGGGGTGAATTATTGCTTTAATGTTAAATATAAATTGACTTTTAAGTCACTTTTAAGGACTATTAAAAAATAGTGCAGAACAGTTTTAAAATTCGGGCCTACAAAAGCTTAAAAGTTACAGATATTGAACAACCTCAGTACTCAACCCAAACACTAATACATTACATAAAAACAATTAAAATGTGATTTAATACAATCCATTCAGCATAAAATATCTCTAATATAGTTCATTGCAAAATTATGAAAGCTTCCATGACTCACATTTCAGTTTAATTTCTCCTAACATTGTTCCAGATATCATTTATCAAGTGTCACTTTAACTGTATGTCATGGTATGGTTGAACGAAAAGAAGATAAGAGAATTTGTTTACAGCAGTCTGTCTTTAAAACACTCTATCTATAAAGAAACAAGAATGCACAAATAACAACTGAACCTGAGGGGTATAAATATGCAGTGTATTATAGTCTGCCTCGACCCAGATTCCACTCCACAATGCATGTTTAATAATGCTCATTTCCCAAAATGGCTTAATTATTATAGAGAATAAGAAAGTCAACAGTTATGTTGTTTCTTGACCATTTGGGATGATTACATCCTGAGCAAATGGTGACCCACTGTAGCATGGAAGCAGGTGTGGGACACTAAGAACCATCTCAGACAAAGAGGTGTCAGAACATGATTAACATACACACTACAGCTGTTACTACAGGAGCAACTTCATTTACATTATAATATAAAATATTGGTATAAAATGTACGATGCTTGGTTGGTGAGGAGGAGATGGAGCTGGAAAGATGCAGACCCAGGTCGGAGGTTTGAAGATGGAAGACCGTGGTGAAATCAGTCAAGCTGGAGAACCAGGGGACTGCAGGACCAAAGTAGAGCTGGAGGCTTGGAGGGCTGAGGTGGAGTCGGTAGGAGCAAGGATGAGAGTTTAGGTCTGCATAGCAACTGCTATTCCCCACTGACATAAATTGGAGGAAGAGGTTGTCAACATGCTCTCGTTCCAACAAACCTGATTGTAGAGTTATAGAAAGTCCTTCACGAAATCCTCCTATAGCTGCTTCGCTTGATAAAGGGGCCTCTGGATGATGGGATACTGCTGCTAGCTCCATTAAAAAGGTCTGGGCTTCTGTTACGATGTGGTACAACGGAAGCAGATTAGAAGATATTTGCAGCAGTATTTTGGGAATCCAGGCAAATTACTCAAGATCAGACAACCATACTACAAAGGCATGGGTGCCTGATCTTCCTGGAAGTCTACCTGCAGAGTTCAGATCCAACCTTGATCAAACACACCTGTCTGTAATTATCAAGCGCTTCTTGGTGCTTAACTGGTTTAGTTGTGTTTATTCAGGGTTGGAGCTGAACTTTGCAGGAAATATGCTTTTAGCTGTGTATGTATAAATGTTGTATTGTATCAGTGTTTCATCCACATGGATCCTAGAGTGGATAAATCTGAAAACGATACCCTTGTGTTTCCGTGTGAACAGCCAATCTGTATATTTTTTTAAACTCTGATGTCATCACCCCATGTCTCAACCCTAGTCAGACACCACTACATCACGTAATAGCAACAACAACATGAACAAAACAATGAGCGACAGTATTTTTATTAACTAGCATTCACACTAATTAATAAATAGTGTAATAAATGTATTGTTCTATCTTCATCTTCTTGTTCTTGTTGTTGGGTTTGTATACAATGTGCAAGGTTTTGCACATGCTTCAAGTCTTCATCTCTGTTTTAGTGCATCTCTGTGGCAGAATTACAGCACCACATACTGGTCTGGCATTGGTTTAGAGTCGTTTCAGTGGTTTTGTGTGTATTTCTTTGAGACGATGCCATGTTTACAGGATTTTCTTTTAAAAGATTGGATATTTAACACTCTGGTATCGTGTGGACGGGCTGTAGGTCTCCAGTAACAAGACTGGGCACCCAAAGATGGACAAATGACAACTAAAACTGAGAGATATAAATAGACTAAACTAAAATAAATAAGACACAGGTAAGTGAAATATGCAACCTCAAAAACAAATAACATAATCAGAAACCAAGGTAACCAAGGAAACAAAAACTTTAAACAGGAAACATGAACATGAAAAACTAAAGCAGTGATCTCACATGACTCTCAACATGATCTCAGACTTTGCTCAGATTTACCAAAGTCTGCAATGAAAATTCTCCTTTTCATTAAAAACATTAAAATCTATCTATTTCTATTTTAAGGTAAGTTACTGTCATAACACAACAAGCACATCCTCCTGACCACAAGGGATCAGTCTTGAGCTGGAAAATTTTTACAATGCATTTTTACAAGCATTTTTCTCTTACATGGTAGCCTATAATTACTATTGACCACCAGAGGACAGCACTGATCTAAAGGTGTCCTACTTGTACTTTATTAGATTATAGTGATAATCTGGTTTCTGTAAACAACTAACCATACATGAAGGACATGATAGGAGAGTGATTTTTGTGGGAATAAATTACAGTTTGGTCACACCTCTTCTCTACAGATAGTGCACATGATCTGGCAAAATAGAAAACAGTTTCTAGCAGCAGGAAGGGAATTATCTTTATCTGCTAACAAATTTACTGAATACCAACCGACCCAACCCAATCTGTGAATATCTGTAAATATGAAAAAAGCCTATATATATACTTCTTTATCCTTAAGTTTACATCTACCTTTGCCATAGGAAACAACCATGCTGCTACAGATATACTGTTTGTGATAATTTATATTTATCTGCTTAACATTTTTTCTTATTTGTATATTCCCAACAGTCTTAATCTCTTAGACTGATGTTCTTGTTTACTACTTTTCAATATGCCAGAGATATTTTGGTTGTTTTGTTGCTATCATTAAAGCATTATTTGAAGTATATCAAAATGCGGTGCATATTCTTACAACTTTAATTATTGCTACTGCTCTGTATGTTGTACATCAATTATCAAATAAGGGGTTTATCATACCTCTATATATTCTCAGCATTGTTTTTTTTATCTACACTCCATCCACATCCTGATATAGTCCTCATCAAAATTATTATTATATATATATATATATATATATATATATATCTCTCTCAATGATGACTCGAACCCAAGGCTCAGCTTGAGCTCCAAGTTCAAACCCTCAAAACTGAGATGGCAGAAAGCGCAGCCTGTTTGCTTTCATTATTTTACAAAAGCTCAACGTTTCCTTGTTATTCTGAATCACACAAATAAATGTAGAGTTTTTACATATTCTAAAGATGTATTACTTTTTTCTGTATCACCAAAAATTACAGAGTATTTCAGCAAATAACCATACCGGCGCCACCATCTGTCATGCAGTAAGCACTATTCAGCTTCCACACTCCTCACAGACACTTCAATAGCACACATTTTTCTAGGCTAACATTAGATTGAGATGCCGTGCAAAATTGCTACTTTGTACATCTTTCAGATTAAAAGCCTTATTTGAGTAGATGAATGGTATGTGAGCGTTTGGTTGTCCTCCCCTATGTACTGTATTACCACGAGCCTTTAATGATCTGTCCATTATGGACTGCGTGACTTCGCCACTTCATGCAAGGGCATAATTTAAACACATAATCACAAAGCAAATGTTTTTGAAGAGAACTCAACATTGCGGTTGAACCAATGAGCATTAAGCTGTGTCATCAGTAAGTAGTTTCCTATCGTACAGTTCTTTAACGTCAGTCACTTAACAGCATAGTATTTATTAAAACAAAGACAGCTTACTTTAAAATGCTTTTTCAAGGTTTTCCTTTGCTGCCAAGAGATATTTTGTTACAGGTGAACAAAATTAGATTTGCACTGTGATGTTACATCCTTTTTCCACATTCATAAGTAAAATTGTCTTTGTGTTTTCATTCTGTTGACTTTCTGTTACATGTATTTCGTAACCCTGTGTACAGCACACATATCTACTAATTACCTTCAACAATAGTTTAGCAAAATTAGTCCAATCAGAGAAGCCCAGTTCTGACTTCCTCTTTTGTCTGTGTGTTTGAGGAGTCATAGTGTTTCTGCTCACAGTAAGAGATGTTTGAATGATCACAGTATAGAAGATTCATCTGGATCAGACAATGAAGATCATACAGCTTCACTTCTGTGAGTTTATCACATCACATTTCATTGAATCAGTAAATGGGGTTTATTTAATTGTTATATCTTATTATTTATAATATCTAATACTTGTTGTTTCTCTCACAGATCTGTTGATGTGGTCTCAAGCCACAGAGAGTCTAACAAACGTAACAGTAATTTTAGGAGCTGATGTGAATATAACCTGTGATCTTGATATAAAGGAGATTTACTGGTTCAGACAGACGTCACTGAATCCACCCGTGTGTATCTTATGCACTTGCAATAGGACATCTGAAGAAGTTAAATGTAAAACCGACAAATACTCACTGACAACTAACAGTTCACTGTTGATTGGAAATATCAGCACTGATGAATTAGGAGTTTATTATTGTGTCAAAACTAGTGAACCACAAAAATTCAGCAACGGCACCAATATCTACATTGCTGGTAAGTTATGCGCATTCATTCTTATTCTTTGTTCCTTTAAAGACTGAAATTAAATAAAGATTGAAGGCATTAGAAATGTTTTACAGACTCAGTCGACCGTAATCAGACAGAATTAAATAATTGTGAACGACACCAGACACAGTGGACAATTCTGATCATCACATCTGTTCTGCTGAATGTGCTTTTGATCGTTGCAGTAATAGGTGTGTACTTTATATATTTATTTGTATTTATTTCATTTGCACTGTTACAGAATGATTGAAGGAGATCAACTGTCAAAGAGTGTTACAGTGATGTTTAATTCAGAGCTGTTTCAGGTTTGGTGAAGTGCTGTCTTGATGCAACTAGAAGATCTAAAGATACTTCAGAGAAACCTCAAAGTTCCACAGCAGCTCAAAACACAAATGATCCACAAGTAAGATCATTTTATGACACTTAATTCAGATCCTATTTATCCTGTCATGGTTTATTTTCCAATAACGCCTGACTGTACATTATTTTTATTTGTAATATTGTCCTTTTTCAGTATGCTGAAGTTCATTTCATCAAGCGCCGAAGTCGACACAGACCTTGTAAGGACGAGACCACCTACTCTGTTATACAGCCAGTAAAAACTGTATAAAATATTATTCATTCAAGAATTATCCCTATCGTTTTTGAAAATTGTAATATTTTTGTGTGCTGAGATGTTCATGCTAGCAGTGAGAATTAACACAAACCACTAATTAACGTAGTGAGGTTTTTCGCGTGTTAGAGGCGATGCTTACAGTATTGTGTAGTTTTGTGCTACTTCATCTTGCAGAAATTTGGCATACAGCTGGAGTGTAAATCACATGATCAAAGCTTTATAAATATAGTAAATAGATAGGAGGGGGCCGGGGGAAGGGGGCTTGCATGTTAATTGTTTTGAATATTTTTGTTCTTGCTTATTAAAACTTGTAACTTCTGCACAGCTCTTCTTTTTTGTGGTTGAAACTGTTTTTTTTTTTTTGCAAAAGAAATGTTCCACTGGTTCGGTCACTTGATAAACAACACAAACATAAAACTTTGCGTGCATGTAGATAAGTGGTTTAAATGTTTACTAAGGCATGAGTAATCAACTTAACCCTCGTGTTCGGTCAAATTGACCCAGAGAAGATTTTCTTTTTCCTGAAAATACTAGTTAACGTTATCACATTGGACTCAAACTTACTGACTTTGTTCACACAGGGTATAAGTACTTTTTTTTTTTTATTTCACCTACACTGTTAGACATTTCAAAGGGTTTTTACAGTAACTTACTGGCAACAGTGTGTAATTAGAATTTACAGTAGCAAACCGTATTTAATTTACAGTTGCAAACTGTAGCTGTTTTACAGCCAAATACTATTAAAAAAGGTCAAATTCAACAGCATACTACTGTAATTCATTCATTTTAATATAAATTTCAGTAGATTTTATAACTTTATATATAATTCATTTAAATTTATTTTATTTTTACTCTACATAGGTGCTACTGACATTCAATTAAAACAGACACAATAATCACAAAATATCAAATACTTTATTTAAAACAATGCATGTATAACACTTAAAAATACAGTCTTAAACTGCTGGAACAGTGCATCTTCACCCTTTCCCCTGTCTTAGGATGTTTTGCAGTGCATTATTACATCCTCTGGATTTATCCTCACAAAGAATCTATAGGCAACAGAAACATAATGGAGAAAAAGACATGCAGCCAAAGAATACACAGCCATCTGCAAAACCCAGGTGCTGCTCCAAAACGTGGCCACCACCTTTGCTCACCATCCACTTTGTTGTCAAAACCATGTTCTCTTACCATGAACTGTCAGTCTCAGGGTGGTTGACATGTTCCTCTTTCTTGATGCTTCATTGCAGTTGCCTTTAAAACACAAACACAACAAAATGCAGTAAATCTTAAATTCCATTAATAATTATAACACACTAATTCTAAAACTAGAAAGGCAGCTAACAATTAATTATATATGACTTGTCTAAGCTAGCCAGCATACGATTTTTTTTCTCAATAGGCTACTGGCCAACATTACACTAACACCTGAACAAAATTTCACATTAGTTAACCTAATGTTGATGTAAGATAAGCGTTGCTGGTTGAAAATTATTTTAATTCAGTAACTTAATTTAATAAGCTGACAAAAACCGTTTGAAACGACAGCACAGTTTACTAGTTTGTAACCGCCATGTTGACGAGTCAATATTACTAGGTTAAACTGGTGTGCAAAAATCTGACAAACACTCAGACAAACGTGTGTGTATATATATATTTTTACCTTACTTGCTGGTCTTAATCTCTCGTAAATTGCATCGACTCACAGCGCGGATGTTCTCCGGAACTCTTCCGCTCTCGCGGGTTCATCCCCCGGGCAAACGCCGCGGCGCTGCTCGCTGCTTCAGCGTCTTCCTCGGACACGAGTGGCGCGGCGCAGCGCGACTCGACAAAAGAAGACAATATAGAACCCATTAAATATACAATGTACAGTGGATGCTTACAGTACAGTGATGCCCCGGTATATTTCTGACTTACAGATGTACTTCAAGCGCCGGCGCTGTGTCTGACATGAAAGTCAAACGGACTTTCCAATCATTACAAGCGATGCAACACATCCAGTGTAGTCCGTCCCAAGCTGTAGTATACAGCAATTTTAAAAAATACAGTAAGTCTCTGTATTTGGGGTCTGACGTCACAGAAAATTCCCATAATGCAATGGTTATTACAGTTATTTACTGCAAAGGGAATTTGCAGTATTATACTGGGTGACATACAGTTAATAACTGTAGAAATTACAGAAATGTCTAACAGTGTAGTCACACTTGTGGTGTTTCCGGTCAGAAATGACTGCTTATAAATCTCTCATTATGCTATAGACCATTTCGTCAGATGTAAACATACTGGTCCCGATACACTTCCTGTTTCTTTTTTTTTTAACTTTACACAAACATCACAAAGAAATACAACCAACATAACATTTGACTGGATGAAATGTTACATTAGTACCTTTAAGATGTATTTTTATATGTGAAATAAAATAAAAAATAAAAAACAAAAAACAGGAAGTGCTTCTGGACCATTGTTGTTTACATCTAGCGAAATGGTCTATATTATCGCCAAATACTGGATCCAATCTTTTTGTCCACTTGCTTTCTTTCATTTAGGACTGGTTTTGTGTCTCTATTTGCATCTGATTAATCGTAAGCCTCATTTATCCAAAAGTAGGCACCTCATTTTTTGAGTGAAATTTTTTTTTATAAAATTTATAAATAATTTTCACAATATGAGATAAAAAAGTATGAAAATTTGCACTGTTTCTCACACTAGTGTGCTTTAATGTTTAAGCATAAAGTTTTCTTTTAAATGCTTTTATTTTGTATAAATTTCAGTTATATATATCCTGCACACTGACACTGTCAAACAGAGACAATATCATGAAACAACAAGTTTTTATTTATTTGTAAACTTTCGTTGACTCTGTGAGAACATGAAAACCTCAAAACCAAGGCTAAAGACATAGCAGTTTAAGCGTGTATGTGTGTGTGTGAGAGAGAGAGAGGGATAGAGAGAGAGTTATCATAAAAGCATATTGTATGCAGTTAAGGATAAGATGAAATAGGTATAATACTCACAATAGTTTGTATGCATTTTGTGCAATATTGTACAAAATTAAGCATTTAAAAGCAAACTTCCTGATTAAACATGAAAGCACACTAGTGTGATAAACCGTGCAAATCTATATAATTTATCTCATTTTGTGAAAATTATTCATAAAAAATGATTTAAAAAACTTAAAAAACAAGGTACCTACTCTCAGATAAATGAGGCCTACTTAATCAGATGCAAATAGAAACACAAAACCAGTCCTAACTGAAAGAAAACAAGTTGACAAAAAGAATGAATCCATTATTTGGTGATAATATAGCATAATGAGAGTTTTATAAGCAGTTGTTTGGAGTCCGGTCATTTTCGACCGGGAACACCACAAGTGTGACAGGAATCTGAACACAACCAGAGGGTTAACAATATATAAGTTGCTCCAACTACTTTGAACAACCTCAAGACTCAACCAAAACACATTTTATTACATTACATGAAACAATAAAATGTGAACTAATACAAACATCAAAAGCAAAAATCATGACAATGAAATTGATAATGACTGACGCTTGACTACAACTGAGATATTTTAGTTTCCCATAACATTTGTTCTGAATATCATGTATCAGGTTAGCTTCACTTTAACTTTGTGTCACAGTGCACCACAATGAAAGAAGATTAGAAGATCTATTTGCAGCAATCTGTCTTTATTAAATGAAAACAAAACTATCTGGAGTACAGGCAAAATGCTGAAGAACAGAAAACCATGCTTTAAAGCAACAAGAAATGACTAATAACAACTGAAACTAAGGGCTATAAATGTGCAGACTATTTTAGCAACTAAAAACATAGGTGAGAAAATAAGCAACCATAGGAACAAATGACATCATAAGAAACCAAATGAACCAATGAAACAGGAGCTAAAAACAGAAAATATGAACAAAAACAAATGGATGAAAAGAGTCATAAACAGAAACAAAACATGGTACCTCATCCTGGTAGGCAAATCCTGTTCCATAAGCACCATAGTTGGCGTGGACTCTGCCTCTGGATATGTGGTACGCTGCAGCAGTGGTTCTCAACTCCAGTCCTCGAGGCCCACAGCTCTACACCATTTGTATGTTTCTGAATCTGACACAATCAGTTCAGTTTATGGATCTTATGGATCTCCTAATGAGCTGATGATCTGAATCAGGTGTGTTAAATGAGGGAGACATACAAAATGTGCAGAGCAGTGGGTCTCGAGGACTGAAGTTGAGAACCACTGCACTGGAGGATTACGGCTAGGCAGGGTTGAAAGGAGAACAGAGTGCTAGGAATAGGCGTCTGCTGTTAAGGAGGAACCAGTGAACCAGAGCACATACTCTAATTTTTGAAGCAGCAAGAAAATGGTATTCCACACTGGCATAGATTGGAGGAGGAGATAGTCAACCCTGCTCCAACAAACCTGCTGTCAAAGTTCTACTAAGTTCTCCACAAAATTCTCTAGGGGCCTCAAAAGGGCAGTTCTTCTATCATGGTGCAGTTCAATGAATAGAGTTTAGATCTATTTGCAGCAGGCTGACTTTATTAAATAAAAACAACACACTCAGAAGTACAAGCAAAATGCTGGAAAACATAAAACCACGCTATAAATCAAGAAGAATAGATAACAAATAACAGCTGAAACTACGAGGTATAAATATAAACTAAACTAGAAACTAAGCAAGACCACAAGTGATAAAATAAGCATAGACACAAATAACATAAACAGAAACTAAGGTAACCAAGAAAACAGGAATTGGGGTCAGAAACAAAACATGACATTACATCCCTGATTGCCATAAACAAAACTAACCCTGACACAGAGAGAGACGGTAATGAAAGCTATACAGGGTTGGGAAAGTGGACAAAGACCCCGGGGACGAAAACCTGGTTGGTGGGGTACTTGGTGAGTGGAACATCAAGGAGGAACTAGCAGAACCAGCCGGGAGGATGGAGCTATGGAGCTTGGAGACAATGGTGTCTGGAGGCTGTGGGGAACCAGCAGGTACAAAGGAGCTAGAAGGTTGGGTGGGATCAGTGGAGGAAGGTCAAGGAATTGGATGGAGCCAGGGAATCTAGGAGGCAGTACGGGATCAGTGACAGATGAAGTATACCTTGTGGGGTAGGAATTAACTATTGGGCCTTTGGGTTCTTGGTAGGCATGAGCCCTAGCTCTTAGTCTGTAAGGTCCACTGAATGGTTAAAGGCAGGCTGGGCTTAAAGGACTAAGAAACAGGCAGAACAGGTGTTTTCCTGGACCTCCTCCACTGTTAGGCAGAAGACGGTCAAACAGAGCACATACTTCTTGTACTGGAGTAGTGAGCAAATGCTATTCCCCACCAATATAGAGTGGAGAAGGAGGCTGTCAACATGCCCTCATACCAACAAACCTGATGGCAGAGTTCTATATAGTCCCCCATGAAATCCTCCTGTGGCCAACCCTCTTGATAAAGCGGCCTCTAGGTGAAGGGTTACTGTTGCTAGCTCCATATTAAAAAGGTCAGTTGCTATGCTATGATGTGGTTCAATGAAAGCAGATTAGAGGATACTTGCAGCAGTGTTCCAGAATCCAGGTAAACCACTGGAGATCAGAAAACCACACTATAAAGCATGGGTGCCTGCTCCTGCTTCTAGAGATCTACCTACCTGGAGAGTTCAGATCCATCCCTGATCAAACATGCTTGTCTGTAATTATCAAGTGCTTCTGTGGATCTTATTTAGCTCGTTCAGTTGTGTTTCATCAGGGTTGGAGCTGAACTTTGCAGGAAGGTAGAGCTCCAAGAACAAGATTGGGCACCCCTGCTATTTAGCAATGAAAATTGACAAATGACAACTGAAACTGAATGATATAAATATATTGACTAAACTAGCAAGACACAAGTAGGTAAAATATGTAACCTTAGAAGACATTATTAGAAACAAAAGTAACTAAGAAAACTGGAACTTAAAACTTAAGAAAAAAACCTTCCTCTTTAATTCTAAGCTATAGATACACTTGACCCCAATGATTGTGCAAGTTACTTAATTGAATGCTCAGTATATAAAAAGTGAAATCTAAGGTATGCTATATACTATGTACTGTGTTTTCACCAGCTAAAAAATGGTTTAAAGTCAGTTATTTCTATCTTTTGCTGTAGTGTATCAGTAGGAGATAACAGTTTACATTTTCAAACATTCATTCTGTGGTCTGTTAGTGAGAAAATCCAAGGTCTAGTTGCAGAGAGGGGCTGATGGCACGATCAGTGAGCTTGAAGATCACCTTAAATGGAATCACAGTACTAAAGGCAGAACTGAAATCGATGAATAGTATTCTGACATAAGTGTTGATGATTCAGAGCAGTGTGGACTGCTGAGATCATGGCAACCTCAGTTGACCTGTTGGGTTTGTAGGTGAACTGAAATAGGTCTAGTGTTGGGGACAAGCATGTTTTTAGTTGGCAGAGCACCAGCCTCTCAAAACATTTTGCTATGATTGGTGTGAGAGTGACAGGGCAGAAATCAATAAGGGCTACTGCAGCACCATGTTTTAGTACTGGCACAATGACGGTTGTTTTGAAGCAGGTAGAGACAGTGGTGAAAATGCAGTCACCTTCATGTTTTTGTGATGTTTTTAGGTAAATATATGTAATGTGGGAATCGTGATGGCAGAGTTGGGGATCCAAATGCAAGGCTTTATTTACAAATGTGGCCAAACAGGGAGGGTCAAACACCAGCCAACAGTACAATCTGAAGCACAGGCAAAACAGTAATGCAAATGACAGGCAATAGTCAGGGCAGGCAGCAATCAATCAAAAACAAGGTAACAGTCCAAGAATCAAAACACAAAGACAAGGAAACAAGGAAACCAGAAACATGGAAGAGCTAAACATTCAATCACCAGCGAGGAGAGAGAGAGTGTGCGCAATTCCGCTCATTTATCATATCACATTTGATTTAATCAGCAAATGGTGTTTATTTAGATTTTCTATCTTAATAATTGTGTTTTTCTTTCTCTCACAGATCTGTTGATGTGGTCTCAAGCCACAGAGTTTAACAAACATAGCAGTAACTTTAAGAGCTGATGTGAATATAACCTGTGATCTTGATATAGAGGAGATTTACTAGTACAAACAGAAATCACCAGATCCTCCAGTATTGATCTTACTCACTTATGATAACATATCTGAAGGAGCTAAATATGAAAACAGCATCTTCAAAGACTAAAACGTAGTGAAAACTAACAGTCGTCTGTTCATCAGAAATATCAGCAATGATTAATTTGAAGTTTATTATTGTGTCAAAACTAATGAACCACAAGAATTCAGCAATGGCACCAAGATGTACATCAGTAGTGAGTGATTTTGTTATTCAGATGTATTTTTACTGATTTACATGATGGATTTCCATTGAATATATGTAGAGCTAATATTTTGCAGTTTATTTGTTCTGTTAAAGTTTGCAACTGAATAAAGATTGATAAAACCAAAACTGTTTTACAGACTCCACAGGAATCAGACATACTCGCATGAAGAGATTCAGTGGAGAAACCTGACCATCATCACATCTGTTCTGCTGAATGTGCTTATGATCATCACATTGATAGGTTTGTACTGGTTTTACTGCAAATATGTTCAGTAGACAAACAAATTTAAGTGGACTAGATCTACACAAATATAACCATATCACATGTTCTCTTTGTTTCTCTTTGGTTGTTTTGATGGTTCATTCATTTTTTCAGGTTTGCTGAAGAGCAACATTGATGCAACTGGAAGATCTAAAAATTACACTGCAGCTAAAAACATAAATAATCTACAGGTAAGTTATGCCTTCAGTAATTATTGTCTTATTTTTTATCCTAAAATATCCATTCTAGTGGTTCTTGCAGTAAGTCCTTTTAACTTCAAATTATATTTTATTCATTATTTGAAAGATCTGAAACGTTTAAGATGTTCCACAACATCTTCATACTTGAAAAATAAACCCCTTCATCCCTTGTGAGAATTTATTTGTAATAATGACCATCTAACTATATTTTACATGCTGTATATGGTCACTGATATTTAATATCTTTCTCTTTCAGTGTGCAGAAATTGAATTCCCCTTCAGGAACTCGAGCTGCCAAAAACACAGATCACGCTCTGAATGTTTTGAGACATCACGGGCTAGGGATCAGGAAACTTAAAAGCACGTGTGGTGGAACCAGCATCAGCTTCAGTCTTTCAGCAAAGCGCTCTGTGTTGTGTCTTTCACCCTGTTTTTCGTACTAGTTTGCACAACTGCATTCGTGGGGCTCACAGCTGGATCTGTTGGAGGGAATGGAGACAGGTGATCCCCATCTCCTTCCTCACCCGCCAGATCCACAGCCTGTTCTGTGGGATCGGAAGCCCGCTCTGCGGCTACTTTCCACCACGAAACGGGCTCCTCCCTTCTCCTATCATCCGCCGAGGAGGTCGATGTGGAGTGATTAAGGAACCACTCCCTCAATCTCCCTAGTACAAGGAGCTGCTAGAGGTGGTAACTCGTGTGGTTGCCAAGATTAAGATCGACTGACCCACTGAGGAACAGGCTGAACAGCAGAAGACCAAGTTAGATGAACGCAGTTCACGTCCCTGGGCATCTGAGCATGGGAGCAGACGTCCTGTCGAGACAGGGGCTGAGGCCTGGGGAATGGATGCTGCACCTCGAGGTGGTGAAGCAAATTTGGAGAGTGTTGCTGTGGACTGGAGTGTTGCTGTGGACAACTCATAGCTTCCGGCCTCTCAACTGAGGTTGTTGAGACCATCCTCCAGTCCAGAGCTCTCTCTACGAGGAAACTGTACGCCCTGAAGTGGAGACTCTTCACTTCATGGTGTGGAGATCGCCAGCTTGACCCAGTTAACTGCCCAATCGGTACAGTGCTGTAGTTTTTGCAGGCTTGTTCTCCACAGGGTTAACCCACTCCTCCTTGAAGGTTTACGTGGCGGCGATCTCAGCCTACCACGCCCCTCTTGGTGGCCTGTCAGTGGGCAAGAACCCCCTGGTTACACGTTTCCTCTGTGGTGTGCTGAGGCTGAGACCTCCAGTATGACCCCGTGTCCCTACCGTGGGACCTTGCTGTGGTGCTCAAAGCTCTCAGTAGACCTCCGTTTAAGCCTATAGAGGAGATTTCTGATAGGTTGCTTACCATCAAGACTACTCTGCTTCTAGCACTAACTTCCCTTAAGCGGGTTGGGGACCTGCAGGCCCTGTCAGTGGCCCTTTCCTACCTTGACTTTGCCCCTGGACTGGCCAAAGCATTTTTTTTTACCCCCGAGCGAGGTATGTTCCTAAGGTCCCTTCCACTGCACCACAGCTTGTCGTGCTCCAGGCATTCTGTCCTCCTCCCTTCAGGGAGCCTGACCAGCAGAAGCTTAACTGTATGTGTCCAGTGCGAGCACTGATGCTATTTCTCTTGCTTACGAGTCCTCTGGTCTCCCCTCACCGCTGGGGGTCAAGGCTTATTCCACTTGAGGTATGGCGGCCTCCAAGGCCCTTCTGGCAGGTGTCCCTATGCAGGACATCTGCAACGCTGTGGAATGGTCCACGCCCCTCACCATTTTACAGATGTTCGAGCCACTCCTGGCTCCTCTGTCCTCCTGCCCTAGCTGCACCTTAGGCAGGGATTTGGAAGTCTGGTGGCGTGGGCATCTCGTTCCCCTAGCGTTTTTGGATGCAGCTCGAGTTCCTGAAGGGTAATGTCCCAGGTTACCCATATAACTCTGGTTCCGAGAGGGAACGAGACGCCGTATCTCGAGCCATACTTCCAGCATCCCTGTGAGTGCTCACTTCATCCCCTGAAGCTGATGCCGGTCATTGCTTATGTCACTCGTGACGTCTCGCCCTTCGATTGGTCAGATTACATGTGTTCAGAGCGTGATCTCGCTGTAGGCATTCTCCTAGCATTTTCGGATGCAGCGTCTCATTCCCTCGGGCAACCAGGGTTAAAAGAAAATTTATTTTCAATAAAATACTCAGAAATTATTTTTTTCTTATACATTTATAAGTTTGCTGCTTTATAAGTATACTGTGTGCAAATTTAGAGCTTTATTTAGAGATATATTACATATTATATGTTATGCTGTGCCATGTGTGGACTTTTGATGTACTTCCTGTTTCTAGTGCCATATTTGTAGTCCTTTGTAGTTTTCCCTGTTAAATAGTCTGATTGTTCCCAGGTTTGTCTTGTTTGCCTAATTAGCTCCTGTGTATATATAGTTATTGTGTTTTCTTCGTTCTTTGCCAATCATTTTAATTGCTTGTGACTATGTTCTCTTAGTTTTTGATTTCTGTTCTGTTTACAATAAATGTAGTGGAGCGCGGGGCACAAACTGTTAGTTAGTTGTAAAACACGTGGTTTAAATATTTCCACACATACTAGCATAACCAAATTTATAGTAGGGTACAATGGGGCTAAAAGCGCCCTGGTGTAAAAGGCACCTTTGATATTATTTTCCTCTTAACCGCTAGATGGCAGAAAAACGCGTGGCGTAGCACCTTACAAAACATCCACTTTTTAAGATACACGTGCAATTTTGCCTGATCTTTGACGCGATCGCGGGCAGCAGCGCAAAGTTGATTCTGCGCTTGCTTGATCTAATATAAATAGAATATCTCTAGTTTATAGAGCTCAGTATTGGAGTACAAAATTGGATTTGGGAGGAGTTGTGGCCTAATGGTTAGACTTGTAACCCAAAGGTCATTATTTATTATTTTTATTACTATTATTTTACAACAGGCATTTTTCCATAGCACTTTTTTTGGTATAATAACACTTTTTTTGTGCTGGTCAAACAAAGTCTGATCATTGAAATCAAACTATTGAATAAACTCTTTTTTATTTTATTTAACAATCTTTTTGTCTCCTGCTCCTGCTATTTCAGAGCTTCATCTGTCAACCTCTCAGGCTGATAAAAGGCTGTTAATACAGTTTTATTAAATGGTTTTAGGTATCAGACAAAACTCTGATACATTTTAGATGAAAGAGATGAAATGTTACAGTATGCGCAAAGCTGCAGCCCATAACTTTTTTTGTTCAAAATGATCCGAAATCAATATATCAATAAACACATAACCAGCCAGTATTGCATTACTTTAGCTTGACTCACAACGGTTAGCTTATAATAATGTTTTCTAATTTGAGTGGTACAGGTAAGTTTTCACTGGAAATTTGAGCATGCTGCAGCATCATTACGTCACGTTTGTAAACTTAAAAAAGGTGTCCCGGCTAGTAGGCTATATTGCTACATTATATCACATATGAGGATGCTGCAGGTACTGGATCATTTATAGCCTTTTCTCACAGCAGCTGGAAAAATTAAATTTACCTATTTGATGGCAGATTGTAATCCAGAAAGGATTATGTGTTTATGAAACACATGTGACTGAAATTAAATTACATTCCAGTTTTAAATGTGCATCTGATTACAGACAGCCTATGTGGGATTACATAAGATTTGTATTTGAATGAGAACCGGTTCTAAGAAAGAATAAATTGTTTTTGGGGTTAAAATAATTTTTTATATGAAATTTGTATGGTTTGACAATTAAAGAGTTCCAATTCAAAAGCCTCTCAAAGCCATCTTGGTCAAAAATGAGATAACGACACTGAGTGAACACTCTCAACACATAGTATATGTTCATCAAGTACTTTCACTTTAAATGCAATGAATCCCAGCCTCAACCCATTCAGAAGTACCAGTACTTAAAACTTATTCATAGTAGCCAGAAAGAAATGCTCATTTTAAAGAAAAACGTCAGAGGCTTTGCATCAATTCCTCAATTAGAGATTAAACTGAACAGAAACTGAAATCTAGGCTACATGCTAACACACACTATATACACATGCAATGCTGATGTCAATTAACATTAACAATTTGAGAAAGAAATGTAACAGTAATAATAGTTTGGAGGATTTGATGTGATATAAGCAAAGCGATCGTTAGATTTAATCACCACTGGTGGCGCAATTTATTGTAATGCTTTATTGCTCAGTTGGTCAGAACAATAGTGTCAGATTTGTTACAGTTCAATGACAATAGTTTGAATTTGGGTGATATATTCCAAGAAGTACTAGTAGAATCTGATTCCACAGATGTGACAGCCACACAACCCACGCAAGGAAGATAATTCCGCAAATAGCTGCAATTACAGAGATTAAGACAAAGAAGCAAAACTTATGGACTGCAGCTTTAAGTGTATTGGCTATAGACAAGATGGAAAATGAGTTTTTTGCATAAAGAAAACACTGTACTTACAAACAACAATATCTTTATTTACCCTTGCAAGACTTTGTTCAGCTCAGCTGCTGTGGAACTTGTGGTGGAGTTTTGAGGTTTGACTGACAGTTTAAGTGGATCCAACAAGATTTAGTCACAAGCTCTTTTTAATACCTCTCTATTTGCAGCAGTCTGTCTTTATTAAATGAAAACAAAACACTCAGGAGTACAGGCAAAATGCTGGAGAACAAAAACATTTAGCTATAAAGCAATAAGAAAGGACGAATAACAACTTAGGGCTATATGCAGACTAATCGAGGAACTAAAGACACAGGTGATAAAATGAGCAAAAATAGAAACAAATGACATAATCAGAAACAAAGGTAACCAAGAAAACAGGAACTGAAAACAGGGGGCTTGGTGACGCAAAGAGGGGCTGGTGGAGAAAGAGAAAATCAAGGAGCTGGGGGAGTGAGAGACTGAGGGTGGAGCCAGCAGTGGAAGAGGCAATAGCAGAATCAGCAAGGTGCTGAGCTGGATGGTTTCAGACTCATGGTGGAGCAAACCTGGTTGTCGAATTCTAGAAAGTCCTCTATGAAATCCTCCTATGGCCTCCCCCTTGATAAAGGGGTTCTCTGGATGGGGGATACTGCTACTAGCTTAATAACCAATGCCCAAAAACCCAATGCCTTTGTTCCAAGAAATCTGATGACAGCTGTAGAAAGTCCTCCACAAAATCCTCCAGTGGCTTTTGATTAATGGACAAGAGTTGGGCCTCAAAAGGTCAATTTTTCGGTCATGGTGCAGTTCAATGAAAATAGATTAGACAATCAATTTTCTGCAGGCTGTCTTTATTAAATGAAAACAAAACACTCAGGAGTATAGGCAAAATGCTGGAGTACAGAAAATCATGCTATAAAGGAAAAGGAATGAACAAACAGCTGAAACTGAGAACTATAAATACAGACTAAACTAGCAACTATGCAAGAGCACAAGTGATTAAATAATAATAAAGCAAATGAGATCATGAAAAACTAAGCTAACAAAGAAAACAGAAACAAGAAACAGGAAATATGAAAATAAAAACAAAAGGGATGAAAAAAGTCCTGAACAGAAACAAAACATGACATTACATCTTCTCCAGGTAGGCCACTCCTGGTGCCATATACAAAAACACTGAAGTGGAGGAAGAAGGTGATGATAGCTACACAAGGCTAGGAAGGTGGAAAAAGAACCCCAGGATGAAAACATAGTAGGGTGCATGGTGAGAAACAGATGGAGCTGGACAGATGCAGACCCACGGTAGAGCCACAGATGCTGTACCCAGGTCAGAGATGTGAAGATGGAAGACTGTGGTGAAGTCAGTCAAGCTGGAGAACCAGGGGACTGCAGGATCAAAGCAGAGCTGGAGGCTTGGAGGACTGAGGGGGAGTCAGTGGGAGCAAGCATGATGATGGAACTGAAGGACTGGAGAGTCTAGGCGTACCCACAGGCCTGGAAGTCCAGAGTGGAGCCAAGGGATGACAAACCCAGGCTAACACAGTAGGACGAGGGACACCAGTGGAGTTGGAGGGATGATAGACCAAGGTGAAGCTGAGTGAGCAAGAAGCCACGGTGAAGCCAGTGGTTTGATGGTTGAGGCAGAGTCTTGAGCCAAGCATAGTGAAGTAAAACTGAGGAATCCCAGGACAAAAGCAGAGCTGGGGGCCAAAAGATCTGAGGCAGTGCCAGGGAGCTAGGCAAAACCAGCAGGGAAGATTGGAGACAAAGGAGCCTGGAAGCTGAGTAAACCATTAGAGACACAGAAGCAAGAAGGCTGAGAGGGATCAGCAGAGACGAAGGATCTGGGATGGACAGAACCAGCAAAGAAGAATGGTTCAAAGAACCGGATGGAGCCAGGGAATCTTGGATACAGGATGTGACCGGTGACAGATGTAAAATAAATTGAGGGATAGAAATTAATTAATGGCACTCTGGGTTTGTGGTAAGCATGAGGCCTAGCTCTTGGTCTGTGAGGTGCACTGGATGATCGTATATGATATGTATATGTATATGATCGTCAAACCTTACTGTATATAAGAGCTGGACTTTCTTACCATTTCCCGGAGTTTAAGTTTTGGAACACAGATCCTCCGTTTACATCACCCCCATTCATCTCATCTGAGACACCTTTATCCTGGGTCCCTGGAACCTGCAGATGCCGGCGTAGAGGCAGAAGATCTGGTGCCCTGGCTCACCTGAGACGGCGCGCTAACAGACCACCGCTTCCTAGTATATTACTGGCTAATGTGCAGTCTCTAGAGAACAAACTGTGTGAACTTTGGGCACAGATCTCATTCCAGGGAGAGACACAAGACTGCTGTGTGATCTGCCTTACAGAAACCTGGCTATCGGATAGGATACCAGACTCATCTATTAAGCTCCCGGGGTTCTCCGTGCATCGTGCGGACAGGTCGCGGGAGCTAACTGGGAAAAGCAGAGGCGGTGGCGTGTGCATTATGATCAACAACTCTTGGTGTGATTATGCAAACGTGCACCCGATAAAGTTCCTTTGCTCAACGGATCTGGAGTATCTGATGCTTATGTGTCGACCATTCTGGTTACCGACGGAATTTTCGGCAGTCATTATTACGGCTGTCTACATTCCCCCACAAGCCAACACTGACCGAGCACACAGGGATCTGTATAACGTGATCAGCAGTCAGGAAACCACGCACCCTGAGGCGGCGTTCATCACGAGCGGGGACTTTAACAACGCTAACTTGAGGAAAGTTTTACCAAAACTTTATCAGCACATTCAGTTTAACACACGAGGAGAGCGGCTGCTTGACCATTGCTACACTTCCTTCCGGAATGCGTACAAAGCCCTCCCCCGCGCCCCATTCGGCCAATCTGATCATCGTTCCATTTTGCTCCTGCCAGTCTATAGGCAGAAGCTGAAACAGGAAGCTCCAACCCTTAGGACGGTGCACTGTTGGTCGGATCAATCAGAATCCATGTTACAGGACTGTTTTAATCACACGGACTGGGAAATGTTTCGTACGGCGGCAGACAACATCAATGAATACACAGAGTCAGTTTGTGGATTCATCAAGAAATGCGTGGACGATGTTGTCCCATCCAAAACAGTGAAAGTTTATCCGAATCAGAAACCATGGATAAATAGGGATGTTCGTATGGCACTGGCGGCACGGAATTCTGCCTTTGTCTCTGCTAACACTTTGGACTATAAATACGCCAACTACCAACTTAGGAAAACAAATAAATCAGCAAAACGTGAGGGACAGAGTGGAACAACAACTTGACAATCCTCGGAGAATGTGGCAGGGACTTAATACAATCGCAGACTTCAGAGGAAATATCAGCACACCACAGACCTCGGCCTCCCTGTGTGAGGATCTAAACGTATTTTACACTAGATTTGACACAGCAAACATCACAAGACTGGACAGGGTACGCATCATGGATGACGTTAATGCGCATACTGTGTCTGAAGAGGATGTATGGAAGTGCTTCAGACAGGTGAACGAACGCAAAGCCGCAGGCCCGGATGGAATCCCTGGCTGGGTCCTTAAATCATGCGTGGCTGAGCTTGCTGGAGTGTTCATGAATATCTTTAACCTTTCCCTCTCCAAGTCTGTGGTCCCAGCCTGCTTCAAAATGGCCACTATTGTCCCTGTACCCAAATCCTCTATCATCACATCCCTGAACAATTGGCGACCGGTGGCCCTGACCCCCATTGTAAGCAAATGCTTCGAAAGGCTGGTCAGGAACTTCATCTGCTCTGCGCTACCTGACTCACTGGACCCTTTACAATTTGCATACTGCCATAACAGGTCCACTGATGACGCCATAAACTTGACACTACACACTGCCCTCTCCCACCTGGAGAAGAGAGATACGTATGTGAGAATGCTGTTTGTAGATTACAGCTCAGCATTCAATACCATTGTACCCTCGAGATTGGACATGAAACTACAAGAGCTAGGATTGAGCAGCTCTCTCTGCAGCTGGATCCTCAATTTCCTGTCCAACAGATGCCAGATGGTCAGATTGGGCAGCGTTACTTCATCCTCCGTCATAATGAACACTGGCGCTCCACAAGGGTGTGTACTGAGCCCTCTCCTGTATTCACTTTACACCTATGACTGTAAGGCCACTAGCAGCTCCAACATCATTGTGAAGTTCGCGGACGACACAACAGTGGTGGGTCTCATCACTAGTGGTGACGAGATGGCATACAGAGAGGAGGTCACTGCCCTAACACACTGGTGCCAGGAGAACCATCTCATCCTCAATGTAGCTAAGACTAAAGAGCTGATAGTGGACTTCAGGAGGTGTGGAGGGACACATACCTCCATCACCATCAATGGCGTTGCTGTGGAGAGAGTAAGCAGCTTTCGTTTCTTGGGTGTACATTTGGCGGAGGATTTCTCATGGTCAGTCCATACGGACAAAATAGTGAAGAAGGCGCAGCAGCGCCTCTTCTTTCTCAGGAGACTGAAGAGATTCGGTGTGAGCCCCCGCATCCTCAGGACCTTTTACCACTGTGCCATCGAGAGCATCCTTACGGGATGCATCACTTCCTGGTATGGCAACAGCACCGCCCATAACCGGAAAGCTTTGCAGAGAGTGGTGCGGTGCTCTGAAAGGATAACTGGTGGTGAGTTTCTCTCCCTCCACAACATCTACAGGAAGCGGTGCCTGAGGAAAGCGAGGAGGATTATCAATGACTCCAGTCACCCCAGTCATAATCTGTTCAAATTACTTCCGTCAGGCAGGAGGTATCGCAGTATCCGGTCCCGAACCAGCAGGTTGAGGGATAGTTTTTTCCATCAGGCCATTAGACTGCTGAACACTGATCTAACACTATATAGACATCCTTTGTCACTTGCACTTCATACTGCACATATTGCACTTAGCACTTAGCACTTTACATTGTGTATACACATATTGGGGATATATGTGGATATATATGTATGTGTGTATATATATGTATATATATATATGTATATGTGTAGACATGCAGGTATATTTATGCCTTGTGTGCATATGCATTCATGTGCGTATTTATTCATTGTGTGTATATTTATTCTCTATTCTTTATTTTTGTTATTTGTATGCCACTGTTGCTGAGAGGCTTGCACACAAGAATTTCACTCATATGTACTGTACCAGTAATGTGAGGTGACAATAAAAAGTGATTTGATTTGATATTGTCAAGGTTGGTGGACGTCTTTATGGCATTGATATCTGAAGAATCTAAACATCTGATCATATTGGTTAAAGACTGGCATATTTCTAACTTGATTTTGCGCCAAATTCATGAAGAGGTAGGACATAATGGATGGAATTACATGCTGGGGGGGGGAAAGGTACAGTTCTGTCACTGTAGTGCGGTACCCTAAGGTGCAAAGTGAAAAGGTACAAATATGTACTTTCAAAATACTAAAATGTACCTTTAAGGAACTTGTATGTACTGTTTAGAGGTAGGTACACTCTTAAAAATAAAGGTGCTTCACAATGCCATAGAAGAACTTTTTTTTTTTTTTTGTATAAATGGTTCCATAAAGAACCTTTAACATCTGAAGAACCATCCTGTTTCACAAAAGGTTCTTCAGATTATAAAAAAGTAAAAAAGAAAGGGAAAAAAAAGAGGTGGTTGCTTAAAGAACCTTTGCCTGAATATTTAAATTTTTTTTTTTTTTTTTTTTTTTTTTGTGGAACCAACAATGGTTCTTCAATGGCATCACTGTGAAGAACCTTTTAAAGCACCTTTATTTTTAAGAGTGTAAGGTACAAAGATGCTTTTCTCTTGAAATTCACGTGAGGAGTAAAATGAACAAATAAATGTTTGTGTGAGCAAAAGCAGGTAAGTTACATGTAATCTTGATCTCTTCCGTCTACATCAATCATCTGGATACAATGAACAAGAGTGTAACTGTCAGCATCTTGCAGATGTACTGACTGAATGAAGATTGAGCCTTGATAGGACACTCAGATTAATCAAGTATCGTTATTTATGGTTTTAGGTGTTATAAACAAAGATCTCAGGTTAAGTTTGGCTTAAGTTTACAGTCACACTTGTGTCAGGATCTTTTTGGTTCTACAAAACATTACACAATACAGTTTAAACACATAGTTCACACAAGGTTAGAAGGCCATATATATTTATTATAGAAATAAATATCAATTTAAAAATGACCGCAAGATAAATATTTTTGCTCTTACACTGTAAAATATACATTTTAGGTATGGAAATGGAAAAACACAATTTTGATGTGGGATATGGTCATTGCGCTTGCTTATTTCAGCTTCTCTCATGATTTTGGTTGGTAAGGAACGTATTAGTGTGTATGCAGTTTCCGTAATTTTTCACAGGTGTTTTCCCCATGTTTGCATTTGAACTGTGTTGTGTTTTAGGGTTAAAGGATTTTTTTTTTTTTTTTTTAAACTGTTGACTGTCAACCATGACTATAATACAGGACATGTAAAGCCACCATCGTCCTTTCAAAATATATTTACATCTTTTATTCTGTGTGCAGCTAAAATGATAGAAGAATGTTATGAACGGCCACCTGATGTGAATAAAAATTGTTCTTACATCAGTCATAACCTGAATACAGTGGATCTGATGAGACAAACTTTCTTTACATTGTTGAAAGCATTGAGCAAGTCACATTTTTTTGCATGTTTTTTTTTTAGTGTAAGGAGCAGAAGCAGTAACATCTTGAGTTTTATTTGCATAAATATATTTTCTACCTATATATTTTTATTTTAAATATATATTTAAAAATATATAATTAGCTTTATATATTATACTTATTGTCTGTATAACACATTAAAGTTCAGCAAAGAACATGCTTTACAATGTTCAGAAAGTAATATTGTATAGTTATATAAAAAGAAGCATTAATAAATCATTATTAATGTAGCTGCTGTATAGGCTGACCTCACCATAAAAAGCTTGATAATAAATTAACTCTTAAATCACCATTATGTGTCAGGGGACGTGTGTGTTCTAGTGAAATGCATGAGGAAGTACTAAATAAAAGTCTTTCATAATTAACCTAACCGCAGAGCTTTAAGATATGGAATGAAAACATCATGTGACACTGCATACAGCACATATTATTTGATTGTAAAAGTAGTTTGTTTTTTTGATTGTTTGTTTCTTACATCTTTCAGTAAGGGGGTTATTTTCAAAGTCAGTTGTCCCTTTTGACACCAGTGTGTTTCTATAACTTGTTCCATCATACTGTAATTCTCAGTGAAGATTCAAGACAGACTTTTCTGTAAAAACCATGTCATAAGATACATTTCAGTTGGATTGATATTCAATGTGAGTCACTGGTGCTTGGACCCTGATGATTGTTGTTGGGGCTATATTTAATTTTGAGGCTGTCTATTTGAGCACATTTTTGTATGCGTCTTTAGATTTACAGGTGAGTTCATGTAGCTGTAGATGTAGATGTAGATGTAGATGTACAGCTAATCTGAAAATCTACTGCATCTACCTCTGAAATGCTAAAGGTGCCAGAATGATCATTTCATTGCACAGTTTACACATGGAGTGCATGTAAACTTATGTATTTACAGATGTGATGTGATAGGCATCTTTAGTGTGATCACATGGTATCCCAATGATGGCTCAGATCATGTGACCTTGGCAACATAAATAGTGGATCAGAATCAGTCTGAGAGTCAGATTGCCTGATAACATTTAGATTTCATCCAGACTTTAATCATCAGCACTGCAGCCATGTCTGACTGGAGCCCGGTGACGCCTGTCACTCCAGAGGTGAACAGCATCTGCCTTCAGGTATGAGACACAAAATCACTCATTGTGAATGCATTTATATATTATAGCATACAATATTTGTAGTAATTTTTGAAGAGATTGCTCTGTTTTGCTTTTCAGTTAAAGTCACAATTCTACATATATTGTTTTAATACAATAATATATTAATTTAGTTATACACTTAATTTATACATTTTATTTATAACTCCAGAGACCAATGAATTCAATCTTTTGTTTATTCAGGTAAAGCCACAAGTGGTGAGCATGGCTGGAGCCAATTTTGCGGTTTACACTCCTCTGGACTTTATTTCTAAAAATGAGGCTGGAGTAAACTACACATACATAGTAAAGGTAATTGTGTGTTTTTAAGGATTTTGAGCTTGTAAATGATTTGTAAGTGATTTGCATCTTGACTGAGAAGGAGCACCATACCACTGTATAAAATTTATCTGCATTTGACTCCCTGCAAGATAAATCATTTTGTTGCAACTTTGTAGTATTGCTGGAAAATCTAGTTCAAATCTAGTCTGCAGCAGTCACTATCTCTAATATTGTCTGTCATGGAAGAGATCACGTTTATCACTTGCTGCTTTAGTACATCACATCTGATTAGGGCATGGTAAACCTGCATAGTGTTTTTCTGTATATACTCATGTGTTTTTGTCTTTCTCTCAGGTGAGTGTTGAAAAAGACAAGTGTGTTCATGCAAAGATATCACAGGCCGGTGAAGGACAACTGAATTTGGAAGCAATCCGCTACCCAAAAAACATGGATGACCCTCTGGTCCCCTTCTGAACACTTCTAACCACATACAGAAATAGTCTGTCTTATCAGACACACACAGGAAAATGATTCAAAACCATTACTTTACTCAATAATAAAATCAATATTCAAATCCTCTTGTGTCAGTGTGTTTATCTGTGGATATAAACAAAATCAAACATTACTAACAATGTTTTATGCTAAAACAACTTAACATAAATGTTTCTCATTATTACAAATCATTAAAATAGGAAATCATTAAAAGGGAAAGTAAAATAGTAATACTGCAAATATTATTACAACTTACATTTTTTCTATTGTAATATATTTTAGAATATATTTCAACAAAACTTCAAATAAAATTATTTAAGTAATAATTAGCTTTATATAGCAAAGTGTTTCCCAACCCTGATCCCGGAACAGGATTAAAGTTAAATATTAAGTAGATAAATATTGGTCATGAAGCTATTGCATTGGTCATTAAACACAATAATTGTCATCTTTTATTTTAGTTGAGGTAAAGTGTTTAACTGGAATTGAATCTGTTTCTCAAGTGTATGAACCAACTGAAGTTCAAGCATAGCATTATTATTAGTCACATCTGTAAACATAATTCTGCATATTCATTCACTACTATGGATTGTACGAAAGAGTGAGAGAATATGTATATGTAAAAATGTATATATTTAAACAGAGCTTGAAAAACAGCATGGATTGTTGCTCTGGAAATTTCTGCTGCTATGTCAAGCTTATACAGAAAATCCTGATGTTAATGTTTATAATGCTTGCTTTCTTCAGGCCTTATAGTCATATTTAGCACTAGAGATGATAACGATAGACTGCCTCAATGAAATCTTAAAATCTTTAAAGAAAATTACAAATTGCACATATAAATCCCAAATGAATCATATTTTAATGCTTGCATTTAGGAAACATTGCAAAGTAAAATGTGTACGATTTGATCAATTTTTATTCATTTACTATAAAGAGAAAATTAAAAGTGTCTGGGTAGGGGAAAATGAAAATAATAATAATAATAATAGTAATTAGGCATATTTTAGCAATTTCAATCTTTCAAGACTCACAAACATTAGAAAAAGCATTTTAAAGATCATTACCTGGTCAGTTTTTGAAGGCATTTTAGTGGCATCTTCCATTGCTTTTGATATTCTAGTCACATGTATGCAGTTTGGTTGTTAAAATTCAAATTTTTCCATTTGTTTATTTTAACATTTAGTGTGACATATGCAATGTACTTATGAAATAATTGCATGGTTAAGTTCTCTTGAATTTGCTCTGCACTATTAACATGGTGACTGATTTAAAGTGGATTTTTTGTTTTTTTATTTTTTTATTTTTTTTTTGCAAAGTCTGAAACCACTGCTTTGGTTTGTGTTGTTAATAGTAAATAGTCAATATGAAAACTCATGTAATAGAGCACCATCTTGTGGCTCAATTCTGACAAAATTTCATGCACATAATTTTCCACAAGGCTGGTGAATTTTAATTGGTTGTAGGAAACCGAATTTGTTAATGTAGTGCATTCAAATTCTTCTCACAAAGAAAGTGTCACTCTGAATTTATTTCAGTAGTGCTTTAACAGTGCTTCTTTATGAATTCAAAGTTTTACTATTTTGAATTAGATTTTATTTTTTTATTTTTTTATTTAAATTTTAGTTAAGGTTTTAGAAATTTTGTTGTGTGCTTGTTGTTGTTGTTTTTAATGTATCTAAATATTCTATTTTATTTTAGTTTTAGTTATTTTACTCACTTTACTAAATGAAAGTAAGAAATGTTGTTTTGGCATCTACCTGAATTTTTTTTTATGTGTTTTATTTATTATGTTTTATTTCAAGTAACAAAAATGGTTTTTATTAATTTAATTTTGATAGCTACAATAACCCTATTTTATAGTGTTTTGAAAAATATTAATGTACCACAAATAGCTTTACATATTTTTCAGCTGGGTCTATTGCTGTAAATGATATTATGGCATAAAAGCAACCAAATGATCAAACATTTGAAATGCAGTATTCTTTCTTTCTTTATTTATTTATTTATTTATTTATTTATTAATTAATTAATTATTATTATTATTATTATTAGTATTATTATTATTATTATTTTACCAAAAATATATAGACACATCTGAGAAATCATGATGAATAATACATTTTTGGTCTGTGTTGTCATTTTAACAGTCAAGTGTTCATAAATTGAATGAATTATCATTATTAGGTTTTTGTGATTTCCAAATGCAGATTTAAAACATACACACAGATTTAAAACATACACACACATTTAATTGCAATATTTGTAGAGCTTTTTCTAGCAAATAAAATATTTTAGAGCAAAAAATTATAGCCTTTACAATCTATTATTTTATTCATTTTTTTTTTGTATTCTATACATACAGGTCTGTATGTATTTCATTTTATTTCCCTTATACAGTTTGTGTAAACCATGTGGTTTGCCAACTGTGTAGAGATGAGATTTATATAAATGTCCCAGATGAAAAGAAAACAAATCATAATTGTTCTGCTTATGAAACAATGCATTATATTCCTACAACCACTGGAAACAAAGCAGTTATATAACTGATGCCACTATTAAAAACAAAAAACAAAACATAACTATAAAAATTTCAACTATTGAACAAGTGCATTCTGCAACTTAATTCATATGTGAAGTGCGTACTGCTAGGCACCTCTCAAGTGTCTAAAGTTACCAGCTGTGCCGCTTGGCTGTATAGCCGTTTCAATACCCTCTTCCTTTTGTGTGGTTTAAAAAAATGCTCATGCCCCAAGCATGAGCATGCCTCCGCAAGCAGTTCTAGCAGCTTTCTTTTCTCCTTTCCCCTTGCATGCTCGCCCTTCCTTCTCTCTAACTTCTGCCATTCCTAACCCATCCCTCCAAAGGCTCTCGCCTTGGAACCAACCCTTGTAGCCAGCAGCATAAGGAGTCTTCAGAAGCCAGAGGCCTTCAAAACCTATATGCGGTCAGACCGCTTCCATATCAAAGAAGCTCACCGAATTCTCATCAGCCGACCCCTCTAACACCAGTCTATCCCTGTTCACTCAAACCCCTTTAACACCACCAAAACCACCCATAGCGGCTCATCTCCACTTCAACCATCCCGACAGCACCCCGCTCCCACAGAAGCCCCCTCCGCATTCCCCCACTGCCGCAACACTGTCTGCTCCTGCAGGAGACTTCTCCGCTTTCCCCACTGCTGCAGCAGCACATGCTTCCGCTGAAGCCAGGGGCGTCGCTAGGGCTAATCATTCGGGGCTCGAGCCCCGAACGTTTTTACTCCAGCCCCGAATGTTTTTTTTGTTTGGCCCTATGATTTCCAAGTCAAAGATTAAATTAATTAATCAAAAGTTGGTCCTTAAACTTAAATCAAGTCGCGATAGGGACTAGTATCTGTAAATATGTCTTAATTATGCCGCAAAAGGATATTTAAATATGAATCCTGCTGTTCTGCGTGTCTTTTTATGAATGAACGGTGCGGATGCGCGGTTTCGTTTTCTACACATGTAATACTGGGGCGTGCAGTGATTTTAGCGTCTGCCGTTTCACTAAATGAGGGCATAAATACATTAGTCACTTAATGAGCATTTCACTGTTTCATTTGAGTAAAAGAAGCGTCAAATATATACACAGAAATGTAAAGGTATTCACGGCAAGTCGGCAACCCGTCAAAATAAAAGTTCGGTTTAACTTTATTCATCATTCAGTATAATGTACGTGCCTACTACTACTACTATTAATTAATAAAAATGTATACATTTTTTTCCTCACAATATTTCTTCCATGTTTTACATTTTAATAGTAAATCCCCTTTATTTGCCAAAAATAAAATATCATTTTCATTAAAAGATCAATTAAGTCAATATTTTTTACCTTCATCTGATAACCAGAAAAATACACAATACAGAGTTCCATAAGGCTATTGTAAAAATAAATAAAAGCTGTTTTATGCATTCAAATAAAAAGACATGCTAAAACATAACAATAAAACGTAAAGTCAGAAAAAATAAAACATTTTATAGGGTCCCAAACATGTAAATTTTCTTAACTTTTGATAAATTGACGGTAAATTGTATAAGAGTCATGGTTTTAATTAATTACTAATTAAATAATTAATAAAATTAAATTTAACCATTAAAAAGAAGGCCAGAAAAATGAAAACAGAAAACAGAATTTGAAAAAATAAATAAATAAATTGGAATTTGGGGGGTGGGGGAATAGGGCCCAATTTGCATGCAAATTTGTTACAGTTATAAATACATTTTCAAATGTATTATTTTATTTGTCTAACATATTTTTGTAATGTTATAATTTTGTTATAATACTTTGATATGTTTGCTATTTGCAGTGATTACTATTTACTATTGTTAATAGTGTGACAAGGTCTTTAACCCCCGGTTTAATGCCCCTGGACCCACCTAGTAGGATCCAGGTTCAACCACTTGTGTTGAACAAAATCTTATGTGCGCATGATGTGAGCCCCCACCGACTACCACTAGCCCCTGATGTTTTGGCACCAGCCCCGGATGTTTTAAAATCCTAGAAACGCCCCTGGCTGAAGCCACATTCTCTTTTCAGATGCCGCAGCAGTGCCCGCTCCTGCAGGAGCCTGTATCTCTTCTTCCACTCATCTCTACTTTCCACTGCCACAGCAGTGCCCACTTCCACAAACCCACGTCCTCTTTCCAGATTCCGCAGCAGTGCCTGCTTCCGTAGAAGCCACATTTTCTTTCAGATGCCGCAGCAGCGCCCGCTTCTGTAGAAGCCTCATTCTCTTTCCAGACGCCACAAGCAGTGCCCGCTCCCGCAGGAGCCTTTCTTCTGTATTTCCCTCCCACTGCCGCAGGAGTGCCCACTCGCACAGGAGCCACATTCTCTTAGAGATGCCACAGCAGCACCCACTCCCACAGGAGCCCTTTTTCCGTAATTTCCCCCACTGCCGCAGCAGTGCCCGCTCCCGCAGGAGCCCTTCTTCCGTATTTCCCCCCACTGCCGCAGCAGTGCCCGCTCCCGCAGGAGACACATTCTTCTCTTACAAATGCCACAGCAGTGCCCACTCCCGCTGGAGCCCCTCCCACATTTTTCCTCTGCCGCAGCAGTGCCGGCTCCTACAGGAGCCATATTCTCTTATACATGCCACAGCAGTGGCGCATTGGTTTGATCGAAACTGTGCAGTGCAACAAAAATCAATCTGAGCCTTGAATAAGCCCCCCCACATTTTTCCTCAAGTGTGCAGTGCAGTTTTGCGTGTGTTTGAGCCTGTTTACAAACCTGTTGTCCAACAAAGATATCGTTTACTGACATGCTTTTTCTCCAAATTAACTTCATAAAGTGTTTGAAATAACCTTTTGCGATCAAACGTGGCTTTGTATTACAGAATGAGGCAGAAATCATATTTTATAGTATTATAAAGGCTATGTCGATTAGCATTGCATTATAAATATACTTTATCCTTATAAAAATATCCAAGATTGCTTGAAGAACACAAACCATATATTGTATCAATCGTATGTTTACTGTCTTCAAGTTTCCTCAGCCCTAACTGTAAGTACTACTTAGTTATTTATGTGGTGAAATGTTGTGTAACAATAGTGGTATGACTGCACTGTATCCAAAAATGTCTGTCTAGTTTGAACGTGCAGCTTGCTAGCAACTGATTTCTTCATCGCAACTTTGCATTCAAATATTTCATCTCAGATCAGTGTTTCATTTCTACTTGTTTTTGTGGCAAGCAGCTGTGGGATAATGTACATCCAGCCATTTGTTATTGCAAAATAAAGATGTATATTATCCCTTACTTATTATAATGTTCACATCCACCCATTTGTTATTGCAAAATAAAGATGTATATTATCCCTCACTTATTATAATCTTAATTCAAGTGATAATTATTTTTCTGAAAACTTTGTACAGATAATATATCTGAGAACTTTCATTATAAACTGTACCAGAATATATAAAACTCAATATTTCCTTACTACTGTAACTTAAATATGTTGAAAAGTATCAAGTGTGATTATTCAGGCTTCTTTTAGACCAGGGTTGCCTAGCTTATGATTCATCTGACTGTGTCAATCTTTTTGTTGAGTGTATTTAAATGCACTGTACTTTTCTGGACACAAAAAAAGACACAAAAAACATTTTTATAAAAAAAATATATATATACAATTTGAATATATGAAATGTACTTCCCTTTATTTTAGAATTTCCACTTTTTTATATAAAACAGATCTGGAATGATGATGCAATTATCTCACCACAATACACAATGTTAAAATAAACAAAGATGTGTTGGTCTTCTAAAACTCATTTACATACAGTAGGCACTGGACTGGAGATCATTCAGTGGTGTAGAATTGAATAAAGCTTTTGTAACAGCATTAGTTGAGTATATCACATGTATCAGCATATTCTGTATACAGTATGGCATTTTATTATCTGTGTGCATGTGTTAGAAGTATTCAATACGATCTTGTTGAGTTTTAGACGTCTGGATCCCATGCAGCTGGAGTTTTTCTCCACTGTGAGGAAGCGATTTATGAACCCTCAGATGAACGAATTGATCATGTCCTACATGTACCTGAAGAGAGATATGGAGAATGAAAATACTCAGTTTACAAACACTTTGAACTGTTTGAAAGTAGATATTGATGTCAGTATGCAAGTTGCAACATAGCAGTCAAAACAGCTGATAAAATCAGATCACAATAATCCACACCACCCCAGTCCATCAGTTAACATCTTGTGAAGTTAAAAGCTTACCTTGATAAAGTAGTTGGTTCCAGCCACAACCTGAGTGGTGAAAGATTTGGCAACGAAAACATCAAACTTCTTCCCTGCCTTCTCTTCTGCCTGATGTTTGACCCGAATCAAAAGATACAGATTTCATATTTAATGCAAACATGCTTAACTGTCATTAAAATAAAGTCAAAACCAAAAAAAAAAAAAATGCTGCTTTATCACAAAACATAATTTCTCGTGTGTTCTTTTCCTCTTTGACCTATAAAAGCCTGTTTTGCAAAAAGGAAGTGATTTGTCAAGTTTGACAACGACACACCCAAACACTTACTCAACACCGTGTGAAGATGGGCAATTTGTTTATGTTTTGTTTAGGCATTTATTTTATTATTTTATGGATCTAGACTATGACACATAAAGTATACACACATTTTTGATAATGGTGCACTGTTTTCACTGTATATCACGGTAATAATAATAAGTCTTTTTGAAGACTATAATAAATTTGAGCATTCTGGTAAGCAACACATTATTCTACAATGCAGTGCATCACACAATGTAAGTTAATTTAATAAAACATAATGAAATATTAAAATTAAATGCAAAGATACTTTCTTTTTAATTGCTTCCTTGCAACTTTTTAAGCTTGCATTAATACCATTTATTGATTGCAATCTCTGTTGCATACTATTGTGTTACATTAGACAGAAATTTATGGATAAGGATAAACTTTGTTTGTCCCTGAGGGGAAATTTATCTTTATCTCTGAACAAACAATACTAATAAATAAAGACAAATAAAACAATTAAGAACATGCATTAAAAACACAACAACATATATACATATATATAGTAAGGCAAAATGCAACACACGGTGAAGTGCTAGTATGCTTTAAGTGCATTGTTCTTCTTGGTAGAGAAAATTTTGACTTTAAATCATTTAAGATTAAAGAGCTGAACACTGTGATTCTACATAAATCATTTTTATTTATTATGTTAATTATTGTATTAACATATAGCATAGTAATTACTAAACATTAATAAATAGCTAATAACAAATAATAAATGCACATCACATGTATCCCCATATCGGCTGACTTACAGTATCTAAACAAAAGCAGAAGGTCCAGTCTCACCTCATCGCAGATCTTCTGCACCTCGGGTGTGGCTTGCTTCACCTGGGATGAACCTCCATCCTTTGTCGCCATGGCTGTAATTTGCTTTTGATCGGTGTCGAGATACAGCAAAATGTTGCCAATTCACAGAAATGTCACTGTTACTGTATTTATGTTGTGTTGATCATATCGCTATGAGCCGTCACTGGAATGCACCATGTGTTCAGAACAGGCAGGGGTGATTAAAAACAATTTTACAAAAAGTTATGCCTGGAACAGTAATGATATATAACTAAAGCATATATACATTTATATATGCTTTAGTTATATATCATTAGAGATTAGAAATTATGACATAAAAGTAAAATATATACATAAAAGTAAAAATTATGACACTGAATCATAATGGGATAAAAAGTCAAAATTATGACATAAATTGTAATAATGAGATACTCATAATGAAAAAGTAGACATCTTTAGACATCTTTTTAAGGTCAATGGTTATATTGTTTTGCCTTTAAATAAATATTATCCAGAGTGCATAACCAGGTTTTGGCATTTTAAAATTCTCCAGTGTTTGTTTTGACGTATTCAACAAGTGCTAATAAGCTTTAGACATCTGAATCCAGTGCAGATGTAGTTTTTCTACAGAATTCATTCTCTTCTGTATGTACCTAAAGAGGTTTTATTTATTTATTTATTTATTATGAATATGAGTAAAAAACAACTTTCTCACAGATCATTTTTGTTAAGTTTGATGAATTACTATGACAAACCCTTATGGTTATTGATTCATTCAGGTTATTAAATCAGTATTCCCATGAGAATCTAGACTATAAGCCATTTAGTAATACACAAGTAATTGTTTTGACGATGATGCGTTGTTTTCACTGTTAATCAATTTTGGAGGGAAAAATAAAGAATTTCATAACAAATTGTTAATTTAATAACTTACAAAATAATATTTTAAATATAATAAAATATAAATTAACCAAATACATTTAAAATTAATATTTCTATAGGCTGCACAACCCTGTTATTTATATTTGTAATATACAGTCATGTGAAAAACTTAGGACACCCAATTGAATTCCATGGTTTTACGTATCAGGACATCATTAAAAAAAACTGGTCCTTGGCTGGTCTTAAAATTTTGAAAATAAAACCTCAGATGAACAACAACACATGACAAATTACACCCTGTCATTATTTACTGAACCAAAATAAAGCCAAAATGGAAAAGCCATTTGTGACAAAGTTAGGACACCCTTACTGTTAACACTGGAATTAAGAGGGTAAATAACAGTCAAGCACTGCTAATCAAATACCTTTGATTAACTGATCATCAGCAAGTGTGAGCGCCTCTATAAAAGCATAAGCTTTGACAGTTTGCTGGTCTGGAGCCTTCAGGTGTGTGTTAACACATTGCCAAGAAGGTAAGACATCAGCAATCATCTTAGAGAAGCAATTGCTGCTGCCATCAATCTTAGGAGAGTAATACGGCCATTTCCAAACTATCTGAAGTTTATTCACAAGTGAATGACATTTAAAACAGACACCTTTCCTTCCAGAAGTGGACGTCCCAGAAAATTCACCCCAAGATCAGACCGTGTAAAGCTCAGAGAAACGGCAGACAACCCAAGAACTACACCTTATACTATACAGGCTTCAGTTAACGTTAAATGATAAAGTTCATGACAATACAATTAGAAAAATATGGGACAAAATGGCATGTTTGGAAGGCTTGGCAGAATAAAGCCTCTTCTATCTAAAAAAAGAACATTGCTGCACAGTTTAGGTCTGTAAAGTTGCATCTGAACAAAACACATGTCTTCTAGAATAATGTCCTTTGAACAGACGAGACCGATGTGGAGATGTTTGGCCATAATGCACAGCCCCAAGTTTGGTGAAAAAGTAAAGAGCATATCAGCACAAACACCTCATACCAAAAGACAAGCATGCTGGAGGAGGGCTGATCATTTTGGGCTTGTTTTTTAGCCACAGGACCTGGGCACCTCACAGTCATTGAGTTGACCATGAACTCCTCTGTGTCAAAGTATTCTAGAGTCAAATGCGAGGGCGTCTGTCCGACATCTAAAGTTGGGCCAAAATTGGGTCATGCAGCAGGACAATGATCCCAAGCACACCAGCAAATCTACAACAGAATGACTGAAAAGAAAAGTATCAAGGTGTTGCAATAGCCCAGTCCACGTCCAGAGCTCATCCTGACTCAAATGCTGTGGTGAGAGCTGTGCATAAGCAAATGCCCACAAACCTCAATAAACTGGAGCAACGTTGAAAAGAAGAGTGGTCCAAATTCCTCCAGAACGACGTGAGAGACTGATAAAGTCACACAGAAAATGAATGCTTCAAGTTATTGCTGCTAAAAGTGGATCTACAGGCAACTGACTCATAGGGTGTCCTAACTTTGTCACATATGGCCTTTCCCTCTTGGCTGTATTTTTGTTAAATAAATAATGACACAGTGTGATATGTCATGTGATGATGTTGATCTGAGGATTTATTTTTCGAAGTTTAAGACCTGCCAAGGACCAGATCATTCTTTATTATGTCCTGATACAGAAAACCGTGAAATTCAATAGGGTGTCCTAACTTTTTCATATGACTGTCTATATCCTTTTATCTGAATTGTTTCATTGTAACTTATATGAAATGTAATTATTTTCCGGATCATGTGACACTGAAGACTGAAGTAATGATGCTGAAAATTGAGATTTGCATCACAAGAATGAATTACATTTTAAAGTAAATCCACATAGAAAACAGTTATTTTAAATTCTAATAATATTACAGTTTTTACTGTTTGGTTGTTAAAATTCATATTTTTTCATTAGTTTATTTAAAGATTTAGTGTGTCATAAGCTATGTAATATGAAATTAAATATTTGCATGGCTGGCATTATTAAGATGGTGACTTTGACTTAAAGTAAAGTTTGTTGTTTTGTTTGTTTTTTTAAAGTCTGAAACCACTGTTTTGGTTTGTGTTCTTAATAGTAAATGTGACTAGTCAATATGAAAACTCCTGTAATAGAGCACCATCTTGTGGCTCAATTCTCACTAAATTTTGTGCATATCATTTTCCACATGGCTGGTGAATTTTAACTGGTTGTAGGAAACCGAATTTGTTTGTGTAGTGCATTCAAATTCTTGTCACAAAGAAAGTGAATTTGAATTTATTTCAGTTTGAAAATCCCTGTTATTATACCGTTCGTCCATCGTCGGTTTGTTCAGTGCTTGATTATGAATTCAAAGTATTTTGAATGAGATATTTTTGTATTTTCCATTTTCATTTTAACTTTAAGGTTTTGGCAGTTTTGTTGTGTGTTTGTTATATATATATATATATATTCTATTTTATTTTACTACTTAATATGGTTAAACTAAATGAAAGTGAGAAATGTTTTGGCATCTATCTGAAAAAAAGTTTTTTAATGTATATTATGTTTTACATTTTATTTCAAGTAACAAAAACGTTTTTATGATTTAATTTTGATAGCTACAATAACCCTATTTTATAGTGTTTGTTTAAGCTATTTTGAAAAACATGAATGTACCACAAATAGCTTTACATATTTTTTAGCTGGGTCTATTGCTGTAAAGTTTGTGCTGAAAAAATTATATTATGGCATAAAAGCAATCAAATTATCAATGCAATATTCATTATTTATTTATTATTATTTTCTTTTTTTAACAAAAAAATATAGACACATCTGAGATATCATGAATAATACATTTTTGGTCTGCGTTGTCATTTTAACAGTCAAGTGCTGCAGAAATTTCATTCATAGTGTTCATAGCCCTTCACAGAGTAGAAATAAGCTTCATTTACTGAGGCTCCAGCTCATTCCATTCGTTGTATCCTCCAGCATAATGACGGGCCCTGAGAGACAAAAACACACTGATGATGAGTTTTGTAGTTTGTGAGTGAGCATAAATTAAATGATTTATCATGAGGTTTTTGTGATTTCCGAATGCAGATTTAAAAAAATGCACACACATTTAATTGCAATATTTGTAGAGTTTTTTCTAGCAAATAAAATATTTTAGAGCAAATGATTATAGCATTTACAATCTATTATTTTATTCATTTTTTGCATTCTATTCATCTTTAGGTCTGTATGTATTTTATTTTATTTCCCTTATATAGTTTGTGTAAACCATGTGGTTTTGCCAACTGTGTAGAGATGTGATTTATATAAATGTCCCCAGATGAAAAGAAAACAAATCAAAATTGTTCTGTTATTCCTACAACCACTGGAATCAAAGCAGTTATATAACTGATGCCACTATCTATTAAAAACAAAAACAAAACATAACTATAAAATATTTTAAAATAATTTTTTTAACCTATAAAACACTGCAGAAAAACAAAACAAACGAAAGGTTAAAGGAGAAGTCCACTTCCAAACCAAAGATTCACATATACTGTTGTCACCCCCTTTTCATCCAAGATGTTCATGTCTTTCTTTCTTCAGTCCTGAAGAAATTATGTTTTTTGAGAAACTCTGTGTATTCTGACTCAAGACGAAAAATTCCAATCGTATTTTCTCCCTCAACTTCAAAAATCATTTTAAAATCATCCTACATCACTGCAGAAGTACCGACACAGTCTTTGCAAAGTGAACATGCAAAGAAGATCAAACACCCTTAACAAAAAAGGTAAAACAGCGATATAGGACGATTTTGAAGTTGAGGGAGAACATGAGATGGGAGTTTTTCTCTTTTTTTTTTTTTGTCAGCTAAGTTTTATTAAAAGATAAAGATTTTGAAGATTGATTTACAATCTCACATACTTTGTTTCTATTACTTTTACAAAGAATACAATCAAAATTATGAAAGAAAACAAACTAAACATTCAAAATAAACAATTAATTTTTTTTTTAATTCCTGACATTAAACAAATAACTGTTTACATGCTTAGGACGTTTGTATTTGAAAATGTACAGTGAGACTTCAGATATAAAAACGCTGACTTGTTACGTGATGCTTTCTCATTGAAATCTTATAATTTCCTATTCATTCAATAGAATGTATGCGCATACTAGGGAATACTAATATGGTGACGCGGTGGTTTTATGACGTCATGAGCAATCCAGTTCTCTATTATAGATCAGTGCTTCCACCTCCTCTGTATTTTTACCTTTTTTTGGAATAACAGTTATAATTGCTTCATTAAACGTTGATGGTAGTCCAGTCACTAGTGCCTCCTCAAATGTTTTGAGAAGGTAGGGGGAAAGTGTATCATTACATTTTTTATATAACTCAGAGGGCAAGCCATCCGGGCCTGGAGTTTTACCACTCTTTAAGGAATTACCTGTGCTTTTTAACTCTTCTAAAGAAATATCCTTATTAAGGGAATCACGCTCATCCTGATTAAGAGAGGAATACACTTATTTAGAAACGTATCCATAGCTTGTGAGTCAGTCCAAGGGTCAGAGGAGTATAAATTTGAATAGAATTCCTTGAAGCAGTTGTTTATATCTTGTCTGTCTTAATCAATTTGTCTTAATCTTATGAATTGTCTTATCATTCTCTAATTTACCTAACTGTCTTGCAAGTAGTTCAAATATTTCTGTTTAATGAAAAGGAATGATTTACTCAATTTGTCTGAAACAATTTTATTATATTCATATCTTAACTGTAGAATTTTTTTGTATTTTTCTAATGAGGGATTTTGTGCATTTTCATTATCTAACTGATGAATTTGTTTCCCTAAAAGTTTTGTTTTATATAGTTTATTTTTGGACCCCTGATAAGAGATAACACATCCTCTTAAAAATGCTTTCAGTGTTTCCCAAAGTAGTCCTGGTGAAACTTCGGGGGTATCATTATTCTCCAAAAATATTTCCAATTGTATAAGCATGTAATCATGAAATTCAGGATCACTGACAAGCCGCGGATCCATTCTCCACACAGGACGTGAGGATGTTAAATTATTAAGTTCAAATGTAACAGGAGCATGATCTGAAATTAGTATATCATGGATCTTATTATTCATGACATTGGAAATTAATTTATTTTCTACCAAAAAGTAATCAATGTGTGCGTATACACTGTGAATTTGTGAATGAAAGGTATAATCTCTCTCGGTGGGATGAAAAAGTCTCCATATATCCACTAAACTACAGTTATTAATAAATGTATTAAAACAAATTCCTTGAGTTAGACTGAGGGGCTCTCTTAATTCAATTCAATTCAAATTTATTTGTATAGCGCTTTTCACAATACATATCGTTCCAAAGCAACTTTACACCAAATTGAAATTTGGACAGATCATCTTAGAAGATCATCTGTCCAGGTACGCATCTAAGACACAGTTAAAGTCCCCCCCCCACCACGATTAAATTAGTATGAGACATATTAGGAATAAGATTAAACACTTTCTTGAAAAAATCATTCACTAACGTAATAGAGGAGGAATGCATCTCGCCAGATAATATAATGTACCGACCCTCTTTGTGTGTTTTCAAGGTTTTAAGTTTAAATGATATTTAACAGAAAAATTGGACTGATAAATATTTTCTATCCAGCTACATTTCAGCTTATCCTTGGAATCAAGTTTCAGATGTGTTTCCGGCAGAAAAATTATATCCGCAGCAAGTGATTTTCAGTGTGATAGTACTTTACTTCTTTTAACAGGGTGATTTATTCCTTTCACAATCCACGAAGCAAAAACAAGCCCTTGTCTGTTACCTGATGTTACAGTATTACTTTGCATCATTCAGAAGCTAATAAATTATTATCACCATACATTTTACCACTTTGACATATCTCAAACAGGCTCCCCGTCATCTAACCAACAACTGAAACCAGTGGTACGAGATGAAATAGGCTAAATTTAAATGTTGAGTTGAAAAAAATAAGTATCAGAACAGTAATGAGTATTAACACACAAATTAATATTCTAGAGAAGGCCTAACATGAACATATTATTCTTTAACCTTCAAACATTAACTCAACGCAGCTCCACAGTGAAGAGTTTCAGAAGAACATCTCAGAGTATATAGAAAAGAAAAGGAACGGGTACCAAATGGTTGTGCCTAAGAAGGAGAGAAAAAAATGCACTCAACAAATGAGTGATCATCTTTAGGACAGTCACCCTGAGCCGAAGCAGTTTTCCGCAAACCTAACGGCTTTGTCTGGATCGGTGAAATAATGTTCCTTGCCGTTGTACATGACCCATAATTTTGCTGGATACTGTAGACCATACTTGACACCAGGTTTGTCCTTCAACAGTTCCCTTGCTCGTTTGAGATGGGAGTTTTTTTTGACATACCCTAAATGTCATAAACTGGAACAAAAACAGTCCAGGCAGAGTAAGACAAGACAAGCGTTTGGCATTAAAAAATATATAAATTGTATTATTTTTTATTAAAATAACCAATTGTTTCGATAGATAAGACCATTCTTTCTCAGCTGGGATCATTTACAACCGCATTTAGGATCGTTTGAAGCCGATATGGACACCATATCAGTCCATTATATGTAGAAAAATGCTGAAATGTTTTCCTTAAAAAACATAATTTCTTTACAACTGAAGAAAGAAAGACATGAACATCTTGGATGACAAGGGGGTGAGTACATTTTTTGTAAATTGTTGTTCTGGAAGTGGACTTCTCCTTTAAGCTTCTTTTATTTCAGATAGTTACAAAACCAACATTTCTCATTTTCATTTATTTTACCTTGATTTGCTAAAATAATTAAAACTGAAATAAAAGTCAGTAAAACTACATAGATATATTTAAAAATGCTAATAAAAAGTTAGGTTAAGGGAATAGAAAATACAGCTTTTACAGTAGAAAACCCACTGTATTAAATAAGGTCTATGGATTGTTCCCATATCTAGAAATAGCAGTGTGTGTGTGTGAGTGATCATATACCTGCTGTATCCCAGATCTCTTGCAATCTCTAGTGCGGTGAGGCTGCGGATGCCCCTCCTGCAGTACAGCACAAAGTCTGAATCCTCTAAACCAGGCTTTGGGACGCCGTAGCGCTCTCTAAACTGATCTGGGTTCAGTCTGAAGGCCTGCTCCACATCTCCCACTGCATGACCAAAAACACTGTAACTCATCATGTGTGTGTGTGTTTGTGCAGACCTTTGTGTGCTGGTGACTTACAGGGAATGTTAGTGGCTCCTGGAATAAATCCTGCTTCCAGCTCGTTTGGTTCACGAACATCGAAGAGCTGGATGTTTCCAGTCGACACCATTTCCTTCAGCTGCTCGTACGTCACAACATCATCTGAAACACACGATGGGTGAGAATGAGTCTATCTATTGAATAAATGATATGATATCCATACACATGGATATATGGATAAATATCCATTTATATGGATAAATATACATCTAAAATGGCACACGTAAAATGTCAAAAAATAAATATAGCTGTATCATTTCAAACCTAACAACCTTTGGTAGATATTGTAGGTTTTTTTAATGTTTTTGATATGTCTTATGTTCTCCAAGGGTGTTTTTTAACAATTAAAAAATACAGTAAAAACTGTAATATTATTAGTATTTAAAATAACTGTTTTCTATGTGAATTTATTTTAAAATGTAATTTATTCTTGTGATGCAATTGTCAATTTTCACCATCACTACTTCAGTCTTCAGTGTCACGTGATCCTTCAGAAACTAATTACATTTCATATAAGTTACAATGAAACAATTCAGATACAAGGATATGTATATAACAAATATAAATAACAGGGTTGTGCAACCTATAGAAATATTCATTTTAAATGTATTTGTTTAATTTATATATTTTATTACATTTAAATTATTATTTTGTGAGTTATTAAATTAACATTTTGTTATGAAATTCTTTATTTTTCCCTCCAAAACTGATTAACGATGGAAACAATGCATCACTGTCAAAAAAAATTACTTGTGTACTTAATAGGTCATAGTGTAGATTCTCATGGGAATCTAGACTCCCACCCAAACACAACAAAATGATGATTCAATAACCTGAATGAATGAATAATCATAAGGGTTTGTTACAGTTATTCATCAAACTTAACAAATATGCTCTGTGTGAGAGCTGGTTTTTACTCACACTCACAATAAATAAATAAATAAATGCAGCATAAGAATACAATGTAGTAATATATAAGAATAAGTAGTAATATATACACCATGTATGGATGAAAGTAATAATTTAAAAAGGTGTCCTTATTTTAAGGTGTCCTTGTTACACGGTACATGTACTTCCTATTATAATTAACAATAATTACGCATAACCACATGCAAGTAACCCTAAGCCAAACCCTAATCCTAACCCTACCCATATAGTAAGTACATGTAGTACTTAAGTGTTTAATTACACTTTAACAAGGAAAGCTTAAAATATAGTGTAACCAAAAAACAATTTTTTTTTGGAAAATGGGTAAGAAATTAAGAACATTCTAGAACAATGTTAAGAACATTTGCAAGACACACACACGTTTGAATTAAATATGAAATCTACATCTTTTAATTGGCTGGGAAGATGTTTGATGTTTTCACTGCCAAGCTACACTTGCAACTTGCCATTAATATCTACCTGCTGAAAGTGTACAAGTTTATAATAATTGTATAAACCTCTGAGTGTTTTCATTCTTTATATCCCCCTTTTAGGTACATACAGAAGAGAATGAATTCTGTAGAAAAACTACATCTGCACTGGATTCAGATGTCTAAAGCTTATTAGAACTTGTTGAATACGTCAAAACAAACACTGAAGAATTACAAAACGCCAAAACCTGGTAATGCAATCTGGATAATATTTATTTAATGTAAAACAATATAACCATTGACCTTATAAAGATGTCAAGGAGACAAAATTGTGACAGTTATGACAATTATGATATACAGAGTTCAAATTATTACATTCTAAGTCATAATTATAAAATAAGCTCTTAAAATTATAAGTAATTTTGACATGAAAAATAAAACATTTTAATGTCATGTTTGACTTTTATCGGATAATTATGGCTTGTTGATCTCATCATTTGACTTTTTGTCATGATTTAGATGTTTTATCTCATAATGTATGATTCAGTACACTGTAAAAAATAAAAAACACAATTTGTTGAGTTAGCTTAAAAAAATTTGTTACCCTGCTGCCTTAAAATTTTAAGTTCAGTCAACTAAAATAAGTTTAGTCAATTTGAAATGTTAAGTTGTACTAATTAACAACTTAGATATTTGTGTTTGCTAAACTTAACAGATGGGTAAGTAACCCAGCTGCCTTCAAATTTTAAGTTGATTCACATCAAATATCTAAGTTGTCACTTAGTATAATTTAATGTTTCAAGTTAAATAAACTTTTTTTGAGTTGACTGAACTTAAAGTTTTAAGGCAGCTAGGTTACAAATTATTTTAAGTTGACTCAACAAATTGTTTTTTACAGTGTATGTCATAATCTATAATGAGATAATGACTTTTTATCTCTTATAGTTTTGTTTTTTTTTACATTTGTCATAATTTCTGGGTTTTATCTCATAATTATGACTTTTCTCTCATAAATAAGACTTTTTATCCTCGTACCTTTATCTTATAATTATCTCAAAGTTATAATTCTTTAAACATAATTTTATCTCATTAAATTTATCTCATCATTTTAACATAACTGACTATTTATCTGATCATTTTTTCATCATTTCTACATTTTGGATCTCAAAATAATATGAATTATGACTTATGTCATAATTTTGGCTTTTTATCTTATTATGACTATATGACTCATCATTTTATCTTGAACTTATACTTTTATGTATATATAATTTTAACTTTTATATCATAATTTCTACTTTTTATCTTATAATTTTAACTTTTATCTAATCATGACTCAGTGTGTCAGAACTTTAACTTTTTATGTCATAATTGTTACATTTATGTTATAATTTCTACTTTTTTTTTATCTACGGTACCTCATAATTTTGACTTTCTATGCCACAACTGACTTTTTATCTGATAATTTTTTGTCATCGTTTCAACTTTTTGTCTCATAATCATTAGAGTATCTCATAATTTAGACTTTTCGTGTGATAATTGATTATTTTCTCATAATTAAGACTCAGTATGTCATACTAATTATCCTAACATGACTTAGTGTTATAATTTTATCTATAATTTTTACCTTTATGTATATATAAAACTTTACTTTTATGTCATAATTTCTACATTTATCTCAAAATGTTTACTTTTTATGTTATCATTATTCAATGTGTCATTATTTTTTGCATTTATGTCATAACTTCTCATCATTTCCACTTTCTATGTCATAACTGCAACATTTCATCTACTAATTGCAATTCACCAAATCTTTTTTTGTGACAGAAAACGGCTTTCATAGACATCAGGCAGGATATGGCAGTCAACTCGTTCATCATATGATGCAACATTAAACTTTCATTGACCCATGATTGAGTCACTGACCATACGTGCAAACTCGCATGTAGACATGTAGACAAGTGTTACTTTTGTCACGTTCGTTAAATTCATAGAATTATTTTGTTTCGCATATAAGCCAGTGAAATACAAATACAATACACATTCAAGTATTTTAAAAACATTTCTCTGACATTTTCAGCATTTTAGACATTATTATTTTGTCATTAACTCAGATACAGTGAGAGTTGAATACTTTAGAGTATTTACCTGTAGTTAAAGGTTGATTGTCAGATGTTTTGGTCCATTTACTGCAGCTGTCAGCTCCATTATCACATTGATCCGTAATGTGTGCTGAGACAGACAGAAGTAGGAGCGCCACTAGAGCGCACACACCTGACCTCAGGTGCATACCTGTATTCATTTTTGTCGAATTCAAAATAAGATGCGTGCGCTTTAAAGTACAGACAGAATTAAGTCTAAAAACTTCAGCTATGACTGATCTAAAGCAGCGTATTGTGAAACATGAATCACGTTTTCCTCCAGGCGGCGCTTAGAGGCTCAAAAGCCAATCACGGTATTCGTCTGGTTGTATATGTGTGGGTGTTTTATGTTTTATTAGAAATATTTCACTATAATCGTTTAGACCTATTTATTTAATTGAGAAATGTCTTATATAGACATGCAGTTTGTTCCCTATTATTCTCTTAAATTTAACTAAAACAAATCTTTATCTAGTCATCACAATCGACTGTGATCGGTCCGTTCATACCAGCGCTGAGAACAGTTACATACACCACGTGACTCCGTCGTTTACGTTTCTTCTTCTGCAGCTGTCTAGACAATTAATTACTCTTTAATAATGGCATTACGTAATTGTGAAAGTCATTATACAAGTGTGCAATTAAAATACAAAAGGTTATTATTTTTACCATCGGACTTTTTTTTTGGTCCCACCTCAGACTAAACCAAAATATAAGCGGAAAGAACCGTGATATATCAGGTAGTTTTTATACATAAATCTATTTTATGATTTTAAAATCCAACCTTACTAAATGTATATATGCTTTAGTTATATATCATTACTGTTCCAGGCATAACTTTTTGTAAAATTGTTTTTATCACCCCCCGCCTTTTCTGAACACATGGTGCATTCCAGTGATGGCTCATAGTCATATGATCAACACAACATAAATACAGTAGCAGTGACATTTCTGTGAATTGGACACATTTTGCTGTATCTCGACACCGATCAAAAGCAAATTACAGCCATGGCGACAAAGGTTGGAGGTCCATCCCAGGTGAAGCAAGCCACACCCGAGGTGCAGAAGATCTGCGATGAGGTGAGACTGGACCTTCTGCTTTTGTTTAGATGCTGTAAGTCAGCTGATATGGGGATGCACGTGATGTGCATTTATTAGTTGTTATAAGCTATTTATTAATGTTTAGTAATTACTATGCTATATGTTAATACAATAATAAACAATTTTTTGTATTTATGCAGAATCACAGTGTTCAGCTCTTTAATCTTAAATGATTTAAAGTCAAAATTTTCTGTCTAATATACAACAATAGCATGGAACAGAGATTCCAATCAATAAATGGTATTAATGCAAGCTTAAAAAGTTACAAGGAAGCAATTAAAAAGAAAGTATCTTTGTTTTTAATTGTTATATGTCATTATGTTTTATTAAATTAACTTACATTGTGTGATGTACTGCATTGTAGAATAATGTGTTGCTTACCAGAATGCTCAAATTTATTATAGTCTTTAAAAATACTTATTATTATCGTGATATACAGTGGAAACAGTGCACCGTTATCAAAAATGTGTGTATACTTCATATGTCATAGTCTAGATCCATAAAATAATAAAATAAATGCTTATACAAAACATGAATTAATGGCCAGTCTTCACACAGTGTTGACTAAGTGTTTGGGTGTGTCGTTGTCAAACTTGACAAATCACATACTTTCTGCAAAACAGGCTTTTATAGGTCAAAGAGGAAAAGAACACACGAGAAATGATGTTTTGTGATAAAGCAGCATTTTTTTTGGTTTTGACTTTATTTTAATGACAATTAAACATGTTTGCATTAAATATGAAATCTGTATCTTTTGATTCAGGTCAAACATCAGGCAGAAGAGAAGGCAGGGAAGAAGTTTGATGTTTTCGTTGCCAAATCTTTCACCACTCAGGTTGTGGCTGGAACCAACTACTTTATCAAGGTAAACTTTTAACTTCACAAGATGTTAACTGATGGACTGGGGTGGTGTGGATTATTGTGATCTGATTTTATCAGCTGTTTTGACTGCTATGTTGCAACTTGCATACTGACATCAATATCTACTTTCAAACTGTTCAAAGTGTAAACTGAGTATTTTCATTCTCCATATCTCTCTCTTCAGGTAAATGTAGGATGTGATCAATTCGTTCATCTGAGGGTTCATAAGTCGCTTCCTCACAGTGGACAACAACTCCAGGTGCAGGGGATCCAGACGTCTAAAACTCAACAAGATCATATTGAATACTTCTAACACATGCACACAGATAATAAAATGCCATACTGTTTACAGAATAGGCTGATGTATGTGATATACTCAAAAAATGCTGTTACAAAAGCTTTATTCAATTCTACACCATAGAATGATCTCCAGTCCAGTGCCTACTGTATGTAAATGATTTTTAGAAGACCAGCACATCTTTGTTTATTTTTACAAACATTGTATTGTGGTGAGATAATTGCATCATCATTCCATATCTGTTATATAAAAAAGTGGAAATTCTAAAATAAAGGGAAATAAATTTCTTATATTCAAATTGCAAGCCTTTGTGTTTTTTTATACCCTCTCAAAGAATGTTTATGGGAAAATCTTTCATAAAAATGTTTTTGTGTGGGGTTTTTTTTGTGTCCAAAAAGTACAGTGCATTTTAAAACACTCAACAAAAAGATTGACAAAGTCAGATGAATCATAAGCCTTTTAGCTTGAATGGGCTGAGAAAAAAAGAAAGAAATAATGGCGTCATTCTTTCTTTTTCACTAATACAAGTACTAAAATACAGATTCTCCAATTCTACAAATGTTCAGCATTATCCATCAACTCAAACCAGTGTTATTTTAGTATCAGTGAGATAATATAGTTTTTTATTAATATTTTTTTCCATTAAATTAAAATAGTTCATTTCATTAATTTTAATTTTTTTTATTTTAAAGTCTTAGTTTTAATCATTTTGTTGTTTTTGTCATATTTCTAATGTTTTAAAAAGTTTTTTAAAGTCACTTCTAATCAGCAAGCCTGCATTTATTTGGTCCAAAGTACAGCAAAAACAGTAACATTTTAAAATATGTTTACTATTTAAAATAACTTTTTATGTGAATATATTTTAAAATGTAATTTATTCCTGTGACCAAAGCTGAATTTTTAGCATCATTACTCCAGTCACATGATCCTTCAGAAATCATTCTAATATTCTGATTTGCTGCTCAAAAAACATTTATTATTATTATTATTATTATTATTATTATTATGCCGAAAACAGCAGAGTAGAATTTTTTCAAGTTTCTTTGATAAATAGAAAGTTCAGAAGAACAGCATTTTCTTCATCGAAAAATGTGCTCAAGTGATTTAAATATTGATAATAATAATAATAATAAATATTTCTTAAACAGTAAATCAGCATATTATAATCATTCTGAAGGATCATGTGACACTAAAGACTGGAGTAATGATGAAAAAAATTAGGTTTGTTCAAAGGAATAAATTACATTTTAAAATATATTCAAACAGAAAACAGTTATTTTAAATAGTAAAAATATTTCAAAATGTTACTGTTTTTGCTGTACTTTGGATCAAATAAACGCAGGCTGGGTGAGCAGAAGTGACTTCTTTAAAAAACAATAAAAACCGTACTGTTCAAAAACTTTTATTTATTTATTTTCAATATATATCTTATTATAAGTAATGCATTTTTAATGGCTTTAGTTTTTGTCATTTTAGGTCTAGTTTTCGTTAACTAAATAATACTGTTTTAAACTGTGTTTTATATATAATATAAGACAGTTCTGATGTAACTTTTTTGGTCACTACATTATTTCCATATGGTAACTTATGAAACTTTACTGTTATTCTAAAATGTGCAAAAATAATAATAATAAAGATTAATCTAAACATGTAAAATGTTCAGCTGGTAGTGTATATACTCCTAAATATGTATTGTGTACAGAAGTCTTGTGATGTTTTTCTGCTTATAGTAGCTATAGCAACCAACGAGAAGACAATGGAAAAATACTGGACTGTGTTTAGACTGAAGAGGTTTTGATGAAGTCATATGTTACTTTTCCCCACAATACCACAAATCCTGTTTCTCAACCTAACAGTCAAATTCACTGTTGTGTTACACGCAAACTATTTAATACACTCCTAACTTTTGATCACAGTGGTCTCAAGATGAGGGGACAAAATAGCTGAAGCTGAAGGACATATTAGATGAATATTTATGAACATGCTCAAAAGCTTTGCAGTTTACATTTGTATTATAGTTCAATTGTGAGTGAGAACAATGCATGTTAAGAGTTTGCATTCAGCTATGGAAACCATAAAATGCTTATTAATCAAAAAAGAGACAGGAACATTATCACGGGAGAGTCATGTCTAAATGAAGCATGATTCATGGCACGAGAAGCATTACTACTTAGTCACACTACACCACATCTACATCTGTGAAAACCCATTTTTACCAGCGTTACTTTAGTAAAAACACACACACATATATATAGTCTTATACTCTTATACATTTTTGTTTAGTTCAAGTTGTTTATATTTTATTTGATTTTCATTATATTTTATTTTAAGTAATGACTGTTTTAGGGTTTTAGTTCATTATAATAACTCAAAATTTGTTTGCTTTATGTTTTATTTTAGTAACTATAAATGACTATTAATAATTTGAAAGGCTATATCAAAATATATAGGGTTGTTTAAGAATAAGCCTGTCACACTTGCAGCATTTGCCTAAAATAAGAAACTATTACTTTTGTAAAAATCTTATAACTTATAATTATTTTAAAAAACTTTGCAGAAATATATTTGCATTATATAGCATGCAGCTAACAACCATAAAACGCTTGTTAAGTATAAGCATTATCACAGGAGCTGCCTAAAACAGGGGTGCCCATACTCGGTCCTGCAGAGTTTAGCTCCAACTTGCCTCAACACACCTGCTGAGAAGTTTCTAGTGTGCCTAGAAAGAGCTTGATTAGCTGGTTCAGGTGTGTATAATTGGGGTTGAAGCTTAACAAGAGCTTATGCTGCATTCACGCCGTCTAGTTCTTTAGAGATAAAAACACGTGACATTCTACTCTATTTGAATTATGAGTTTCTATGGCAACACTATCAACGCCAAAGCCCTCATGTGCTTCTGAACTTGTAATTACAACTTGTAAACTCTGAATGTTCTGAGAGTTACGACCAGTGACATGTACCACGTGACCGCCGCCAGGCTACTTTGGCGGTACCTCTGAGTCCGAAGACATGGAAAGCTATGAATAAAAAGTCATGAGCCTGGCTGCGGTCACATGGTACATCTGTCACTAGTCCAAGTCGTAGCTCTCAGAACATTCAGAGTTTACAAGTTGCAATTACGAGTTCAGGTCATAGACTGTAAAAAAAATATGGACGTACTGGCCGTGACGTCACCCGTAGGTTTCTGAAGAGCATTTTTGAAGCTCTTAGTGGGCGGGAGTCGGCCATCGCCATCTTGGAATCACGTCACTGCACGTCACTCCCGGATAATTGAAAATGGACAAAGAGGGGGGTCGTGGGTGGAGCATGGTTGTTGAAACTACGCCCACCTAGCACGACAGTGGTGACAGCAGCGGCAATCCACCTGTCACTCAAGTGGCCACGCCCTAAATTAAGCAGAACTTTAAGGTTTTATATAAATTAAACAGATGAGGTCTAAAAAAATTCACCCCCCTCACAGTTGACATGAAGGGCACAATTAGCTATATAGACCAAAACCACTTTTTGTACCAGGCTGTAAAAAATAAAATGCTGCTGTAAATTTGGCCATTTTAACATGGGGAGTCTATGGGATTGACTCCCTTTTGGAGTCAGTCTCTACTACTATACACTATTTATTTTAGTACTTCAAGTTAAACTTGTATTATTTTGTTTTCTAGTTGCACTTTTTTTTAGTTTAAGTTGTTTATATGTTATTTGAGTGTCATTGATTTTCATTTTATTTTAAGTAATGAATGTATTATGGAATTATGAGATGATGTGAATGCAGCATAAGCTCTTGTTTAGTTCCAGCCCCACTTAGACACACCTGAACCAGCTAATCAAGCTCTTTCTAGGCACACTAGAAACTTCTCAGCAGGTGTGTTGAGGCAAGTTGGAGCTAAACTCTGCAGGACACTGGCCCTCCAGAACCGAGTATGGGCACCCCTGTTTTAGGCAGCTCCTGTGATAATGCTTATCCTTAACAAGCGTTTTATGGTTGTTAGCTGCATGCCATATAATGCAAATATATTTCTGCAAAGATTTTAAAAATAATTATAAGTTGAGATTTTTACAAAAGTCATATTTTCTTATTTTAGGCAAACGCTGCAAGTGTGACAGACTTTTAATAGTCATTTATAGTTACTAAAATAAAACATAAAGCAAAAAAATTCTGATTTATTATAATGAACTAAAAGCCTAAAACAGTCATTACTAAAAATAAAATATAATGAAAATCAAATAAAATATAAACAGCTTAAACTGAACAAAAATGTATACGAGTATAAGACTATATATTTGTATGTGTGTTTTTACTCTTTGCATAAATATATTTGCATTAAGGATAAGCATTATTACAGGAGCTGCCTAAAACAGGGGTGCCCAAACTCGGTTCTGGACGGCCAGTGTCTTGTAGAGTTTAGCTCCAACTTGCCTCAACACACCTGCTGAGAAGTTTCTAGTGTTCCTAGAAAGAGCTGGATTAGCTGGTTCAGGTGTGTCTAATTGGGGTTGGAGCTAAACAAGAGCTTATGCTGCATTCACGCCGTCTCATAATTCTGAGATGAAAATGTGACATTCTGCTCTATCTGAATTATGAGTTTCTATGGCAGCACTATCAACGCCAAAGCCCTCACGTGTTCCTGAACCAAGCAGCAAGCTCCCGCTCTCTCTGTTGAAAGCAACACGGAAGTGACTTAAACTGCAATTCATCGACTGGCCGCAAGAGACTGGCTCCAAAAGGGAGTCAATCCCATAGACTCCCCATGTGTAAGGAAATATTGAGTTTTATATATTCTGGTACAGTTTATAATGTAAGTTCTCAGATATATTATCTGTACAAAGTTTTCAGAAAAATAATATGCATGTAGCCTATGTTAAATGTAGTTGTTTAGTTTAGTTAATTACAATGTACCATGCAGTACATTTATTTGAAAATGCTTGTCGTCATTTACTCTCCATATCTGAGTTATTAGATGCTGAAGACACAGAGGATTAACGTTACTTTTGTTTGGGAAGGGAATGCGCCGCTGATTTACCAAAATGCATCTATTTTTGCGCAAATCATTCGTGATCCAGCTTCATCTACAGCAGAAGTATACAGGTTTTTTTAAGCATCTTTGTAAATCGCCTTTGTTAATAATGTGCTAGTTGGCATGTTTCGCGGCTAAAGCAAATGCTTCATAGATCGGCTCATCACTCCACTGAAGAGAGGGGCGGGGTGAGCAGAGCTCATTAGCATTTAAAGGAACATGCATCAGAATGGGCTGATTTCTGCAGAGCTGATTTTGACAAGGTAAAAGGGCGTTTTTTATGGAAGCCCATTCCTGCCACTGAATAATAATAAAAAAAAGGTTATTGCTACATGTTATCTTACAATTCTGACTTTTTTTTCTCAGAATTGTGAGATATAAACTCACAATTGGCAGTTATAAAGTCGCAATTCTGAGAAATAAAGTCATAATCGCATGATATAAACTCGCAATTGCGAGTTATAAAGTCAGGATTCCGAGATATAAATTCGCAATTCTGAGAAATAAAGTCAGAATTGTGAGATATAAACTCGCAATTCTGTGAACATATTGGTCTTGTTTTCTTTCTTGTTTTTTTACTCCTCAGAACTGGACTTTATAACTCGCAATTGCGAGTTTGCATCTCATAATTCTGAGAAACAAAAATCTGAGAAAAAAAGTCAGAATTGTGAGTTTAAATCTTGCAATTCTGGCTTTATATCTAGCAATTCTGACTTTATAACTCGCAATTGTGCATTTATATCTCACAGTTCTGAGAAAAAAAGACAGACTTGCGAGATGTAAACTCGAAATTGTGAGAAAAAAGTCAGAATCAATAGATAAAATGTCGCAATTACCTTTTTTATTTTTTATTCAGTTGCGGAAACGGGCTTCCATAGTTTTTTTACACTACCACTGAGAAATTTTAACCAAAGTATGTTATAGATTTTACATTAAAAAACCCTGAAAAATCATATCAACTTGGAAAATAGGCATCCAGTGACCCCTTTAAACAAACTGGTATGATAATATGGCAGTAGATGCTTAAAAACAATCAAAATGAACAAGTTGATGTTAAGCAAATGAGTAACTTTTCCCATTCTGTTCATTTGTACAGTGTACACTACCAGTCAAACGTTTTTGTATATTAAGATTTTTAATGCTTTTTAAAGAAGCCTCTTCTGCTCACCAAGCCTGCAAAAACTCAAAAACATGTCAAGAAAATTACAAAAGCTTCATAAAGTCCTGAAGAGCAGAAATGCCCTCTACAGGAGAATTGAGCACATAACTGCTCATTGATGATGTGCTGACTCTGTCTGTCACTTTGACTATATAATCCAATTTGATTTGACTAAACAGCTATCACTCTGTTCTCTTTAGATAATGAATATTTTGCTTTGAAGTGCTAATTATGAACTATCCACGCATATATCACAAATAGAATTTTGATTTTTAGAATTCTAACATGTTGTACAAGAAATATGGTCTGAGATGCTAACAAACATGTAGCTATGGTACTGTTGTAATAGTCCCGGGGTTGTGGGAAGTGAGCGCTGTGGCTTTTATTGTGTGTCTGGACTGTGATATATGTACATGCAAGAAGAGGCCAGTCTCATGTAAACTTCCTTTTAACGCTTTTGTCTAACTTTCTCTTTAGTAATCTGGAGGCAACAGGATTATTCGAAAGGCTGTAGTTCACTCAAGTGGAGTGGTCACAAGTTTAGTCGTTACCAATGGAGTTCAATGGAATTTACGACTAAAGTTAACTAACAAGGCTTTTGGGAAATGCACACCAGATCAGATTTTGTTCATTATAACTTGGTCCCCGTACGACAGAATTTTAGTGCCACAAAAAATCAAGAAATAAATAAAGTCTAATATTACGACACTGAAGTTGTAATATTTTGAGAGTAAAGTGATGAGAATAAAGTCTTGTAAGAGATTAACTTCAGCATTTTAAACTCATAGTTATGAGAATAATGTTGTGGCAATACAAGAATAAAGTCTTATACAAGATTAATCTTGTAATATTTTAAGAATAAACTCAAAATAATAAAAATAAAGTTTTAGCATTGTAGAATTAACGTCTTAATATTTCAATAACAAATGCAAAATTATGAAAATAAAGTCTTAAACTTATAATAATCTTAGAATAAAGTCAGAATTTTGAGTTGAAATTTGTAACATTTTGATTTTTATTAATCTGTGAATAAAGTCAAAATTACATGAATAAAGTTGTATCAATACTAAAATAAAGTCTTACAGCAATACAAGATTAAACTTGTATTGTAAGAAAAAAGTCAAATTTATGAGAATATTTTTTTTTAATTTATTAACATTTTAATTTCAAACGTCTATAACTATTTTCATAATTCCAACTGTATGCTCAAAATATTCATTCTTATAATTTTTTTTTTTTTTTTTTTTCCTAACCCTAAGACACTTAAACCCTTCTGGAAAAAAATGCTGTCGTACCTATAAAAAATGCTACACCAATAGAACAAATTGTCTGTTAGAGAAAAATCTTTTATTTGAATTAATTCATTTATTTTTTAGGTATTTCTGTATTTATTTTTTCTAAATTTTTGTATTGTTTACTATTTTTAAAGTGCATTGCATCAGTAAGTTGCTTTAATTACATAATTCCAGCGTGATCTGATCACGGCTTAAGTAGAGCTCTGTCTTTCTGGTCCTGTTGAAACTGTTCAGGTATTTGTGAATGAGCTCAGACAGCGAGTTTACACCTGCAAAAGCGTCCATAAATACCTGGTTTACCTGTATCATAGTAAATGTCTCAGTATGGGAGAGACACACAGACAATTGGACAGAGACACGCACTCGGTTTTGTTCGGAGAAAGCAGCTTCTTAGAAAATGCTGTGATTGTTTGTAGGCGTTTACGTCTCTTATAGGCTAAACGTATAGGCGTATCTCACATCTGTAATAGGAAACAGCTGTAAAGACTAAATTCCTCTGGTAGCTTTATATGGGGTAGAACTATAAACGTGTCCTGCTGTGATTTTCATAGGTATGGATGAAAATACCATTCATTTAAATCTCACTGTAAGTGGACTATTCACTTCATAATTACTGCACGTATCTACAGTCTTACAGTCCGAATACATTTGCAGCTGATATAGAGTGTGTTTAACTGTGTGTTTGTTGTGCATGAGAGTGACTGCAGAGTTTTCACTGTAAACATTGTGTTTTCAATGTGAAATGCTGACATTGTTCTCTGTTCCAGGTTCCAGAACGGCCCAGAGCACGAGAGACCGAGACAGATACAGCAGCTCTTTGTGCTTTATCATCCTGTTTGTGTGTTTGCTGTATTTTTTTTTTTTTTTTCACTGTAATTATTGCTGGCTCTTTTCCAACCTTAAACCACAGATGGAACACATTTAAAGACATGTACACAGACATATGCTACTATTCAAAAGTTTGGGACTGCTGTCATTTATTTAGTTTTTTATTTTATTTTTATTTTTTATAGAAATTAAGTTTTAATCAGCAAGGATGCACTAAAGTGATCAAAAGTGTTAGTAAAGGCAATTATAATTTTATAAAAGATTCTATTTAAAATAAACCCTCGCATTTTAATTCTATTCATCAAAGATTTGTGAAATCCTGATGTTTTCACAAAAATATGAAGCAACGCACCTGTTTTTAACATTGATAATAATAATAATTGATAATACAACTTTTTTCTCATAAATGTGGCCAATACAAGTTTAATCTCATATTGCTTTTTAAGACTTTATTCAAAATGTGAGTATTTTCTTTAAATGCATTTACATTTAGACATTTAGCAGATGCTTTTATCCAAAGCAACTTACAAAAGAGGACAATGGAAGCAATCAAAATCAACAAAAGAGCAATAACATGCAAGTGATATTGCAAGTTTCCATTAGCCTAATGCAGTACACGTAGCAAAGTTTTTTTTTTTTTTAAATAATTATATAATAAATTAAAAGAAAACAGATAGAATATAAAAAAGCAAGCTAGTGTTAGAGGCTTTTTTGTTAATTGTATAACAAATGAATAGTAAAAAAATGGTAGAATTTGAAAAGTACAGAGAAGCTGGTGTTAGTTTTTTTTTTAAGAAACCAAGCAGTAAGTAAATGAATACAGTCTTTTTTATAAATAAAGAACAGAATTAGAATAGAGAGTGCTAGAGTCAAATAAAGGGTCAAATAAAGATTTAAGAGATGTGTTTTTGGCCGATTCTTGAAGATGGCTAAGGACTCAGCCATGTTGGAAATAAATAGAATCTTATATTAAATTATAAATGTCTTTACTGTCATTTAATCATGTTAAAGCATCCTAGCTGAATAAAACTTAAAAAATAAATAATTAAATAAATGATCATGGTCCCAAACTTTTGAATGGTAGTATATGTCCGTGTATGTGCCTTTAAATGTGTTGCATGTGTGGTTTAAGGTTGGAAAAGAGCCATCAACAATTACAGCAAAAAATAAATAAATAAATAAATAAATAAATTTGTCAATATACAGTGGGGAATAAAAGAGTGTGACCACATTAAAAAACTGGATATTTTATTTTATTTTAGTTCATTTTATTGCATTTTATTGCATTGCATTGCACCTAAAAGTAAAGTTTTAGTTTAAATAATGTTGTTTTTTTATATATATTTTTTTACTTAATATAAATTAAGAATAAAAATTCTCTTTGTACAGACGGTCAAATGTACTTCTGTTGGATGCTCTTTCAAACATTTAAATTGTGATCTCTAGTATTGATGTCTAACTTTTGGACCCCACTTTATGTATGTATGTATGTATGTATGAAACTCCTTTGACCCACATAAACTGATCCTGTCTTGACATGTAGTTCAAAGGGGACGGCTCTGTGTGTGTGTGTGTGTGTGTGTGTGTGTGTGTTTGTGTGTAGCCTCTGGTTAAGAAGGAAGCACACCCCCTTGCAAGCCTCTGTGCCAACTGTTGTATAACAAAGCTGTTAAATGAGAGGGGCCCTAAACCCAACATTATTTATGCCCCTGTGTGTGTGTGTGTGTGTGTGTGTGTGGTTGCATGCAATGAAAAGTGAGAACTGAATGGGTGACACTGAGACTTAGATGTGTGTGCTGAGTATTTGGCACAGCCCTACAAGTGTATTGGAGCTTTGTGTGTGTGTGTGTTTGTGGTGTGTGGGTTTATATACAGTAGATGTAATTTGAAAACAAAACTGTCCTCACAATTGGGGACTTATTTTTGCTGAAAATAAGTTTTCTTGCAGTATTTGTGTTAGTTTTAATGATTTTAATGAACTGTTGATATGTGCTCATATAGATGTGTGTGTGTGTGTGTGTAGGGGGCGTGTGTTTATGTAACGGGGTTCGGCTCTATATAAGCTCCTGCGGCGAGACTCAGCGCTCAGAATTCAGCTCTCGAGGCCCAGATTCCCACACACTCCAGACCGAGCTCTGCAGTAGCCATGGCAACCACTCTGCTGGGATTGCTGGGAGTTTTGATCTGTGCCCTTGCCGTTAGTTCTGAGGTCCTGCCACAGGCCGACTTCGACGTCAAGGGGGTAAGACTGCAAGACTGTGATTGAATATAGGTTTTAATTATATTAATATATTTTATTTATATTCATTTATTTTATTTATTTATTTATTTTTACAAAACTTGTACTCATTAGTAGTAAAACTGTTTTTGAGCTTCTAGATTTTAAGTGTTACAGAATGAGCAGTGCACACACACAACTTGTATCAAACATTACATTTAAAATGTATGAATCAGTTCATTAATAAGAAATTCATTTTCTGTATCTATTTGGGCAGTTAAAATATGTTCAACTTCTAGATTATAGCTTTAACAGAAAGTGTATAGTTTGGGTGCTTTAGTGTTGTGCAGCTACCCAGTTCTAAAAAAAGTAATGATAATTAATTTAAATTTAAATTTAAATTTAAAATGTATTTATTTTTGCATGAGTTCATATATTACAAAAATTGAATCAAACATGAAATGTATCACTTACAAATGGTCAAAAATTATAGAACTTTGAAAAATATTTTCTATAACAATTTGCGTAGTTATTTTATTTTATTTTATTTTATTTTTTTCCAAAAACGTACAAAAATATTACATTTATATTTTAGAACTTGTTAAAAATCACAAAGTTTTAAGCAGTTTTTTTCTTTATGTGCAAAACTTGTATCATACATAAAATTTATAGTTTGGAAATTATCAATAATTATAGAGAGAGAGCAAAAAGTTCAACAGAAAGTGTATATGTATATATATGAAGAGTTCATTTCTAAAACAGATAACTTGTTTTTAACTGTTTTTAAAAATCAATTTTTCAGAAATCATTTTTTCACTGTGCATTTCAATTAATCTCAGTCAAACTACAGCTGGGTTATTTTGATTAGGTAAAAAATAACTTAAAATACAGCTTAAGTTAGTCTTTTTGGGGTTTTTTTTAAATGCTTAAAAATTACAAACTATATTTTCTTTGTCTGTTTGAGTAGTTAAATGTAGAGTAGCATTTATACTTACACATTTATACATTTATAATTCAACAATTATATATTTTAAGTGTTTTAGCATCATGGCAGCTACCTAGTTATTTCATGCAAAAAAATTTAATATAAATATACTTTTTTTCATGACTTTTTATATTACGAAGCTTGAATCAAACATTGCATTTACTTTTTAGGAATGCTCAAAAATAAAGTAATATATATATATGAATGCTCCTGACACATAGTGTATTATATATATAGTGTATTATATTATAGAAAGTGTATATTTTAAGTGCTTTCGTGTCATGACAGCTACCCAGTTATTTATTTATTTATTTAATGTTGATGTGTTTCCTTCACACAGGTGGCTGGGAAATGGTACCTGATTGGTTTCGCCACCAACGCCGAGTGGTTCATCGCCCGTAAGGCGAACATGAAGATGGGCGTCGCCATGCTGACACCTACTGATGAAGGAGATCTGGAGATGGCATATTCCAGTCTCAAGTAAGAGAAACTGGTGACTAAAAAACTGTTAATAAAATCCTCTCATGTTGTATGTTGTATGATTTTTCCATCCTGTCTTTCCAGTCCTGATGGCACATGCTGGAGGATGAACCATCTGGCTCAAAAGACCGATGTTCCAGGGAAATTCACCTTCCAGAGTGAACGTAAGGAAGGAAGATGCTGTTCATCTAGACATGAAATACAGTAGTGATTTATACAGGATTCAGATGAGAAATGATGTGTTTTCTCAGGCTGGGAGACTGAGAATGACATGCGTGTTGTTGATGTGAAGTATGATGAATATGCTTTGATCCACACCATCAAGACCAAAGCTGACTCCTCCACGCTGCTCAACAAACTCTACGGCAAGTCACTCCACATAAAAATTTGGTGTTTTTATTTTTAATAGGCTTTGTTAGGTTAGGTTAGATGTCATATTGAATTTAACACTGATGAAAATGAAGCTGTGAGGAACTTACAGGAAAAAAATAAGTCAAAATATGTTTTAAAATATATATTTTAATCAATGAAATTAAATGAATTGCAATGAAGTTAAATTACATATATATATATATATATACATATTTGAAATTGAAAGTGTATTTAGTTTAAGCCTTCATTTACCAAAATATATTTCAAAATTTATTTTAATACAAGAAAATACATTTTCAATCTTATAGTAGCCTACATTTGGCTAAATTCAAGCTAATGTGGATGAAATAGCCTATAATAATAATGATTCATTAATGTTTGATTTAGTTTTTTTAAATACCATTTTACATTTTTTCCAAATGTGTTATATGTTTGCACATGTTATAAACAACAATTTTTTGTTGTATAGTTAATTCAAATGGGAAATGTGAATTTATTTTCATGGATCGAAAATTATTTATAAAAATAATTACAATTTTATTTCAATTTTTTTTTTAATTACAAAAAAATATATATTTATATTTTCAAAAAAAAAATTTTAAAGATATGCAAAAATGGCAAAAATGTATTGGTTGAATATATATTCATGTATATATTTTGAAACATATTTTAGCAAATATATAGTTTTGGCCATTTTTGTATATCTTTAAATATATTAAAAATATATCTGAAAAAAATATATATTATTATTATTATTATATTTTTTGCCGCTGTAATACATTTTGAATTTTGATATATGAAGGTTAAAAATAATTATATTTCAAATTTCAAAAATTTATTAACTAATTATTAACTAAGATTGATAAAATGCCTTGGAAACATTTTTCATAAGTAATAATGTAAAGTGTTTCCATTGTTAATTTTTAACTCAACCATTCAATCACCTCAAACAATTTTAATATGAAACACCCACTTTTCTACAATCCAGTCAGTTCCTGATGGGTAAAATGAAGTGCTTCACCACATTTTTTTTTTCTTGTTTCACTCTGAAATGTCATTTTATGAAAGTAAAATGGATTGTGAAGCCATTTGTTATGAGCTTAATCTTCTTAAATGTTCCTCAGCCTGTGATGATTACAGTAAAAACTTCGCAAAAAGCATCAGCTCAGATAATAAAAACACTGACAAAAGTTTACATTGATTCTGAATTGTTCTTGTGATGTTTGTGTTTGTGCTGTTACCATAGGTCGAACCCCAGACCTGAGCCAGGACGTCCTGGACAAGTTCACTGAGTTTTCTCTGGAGCAAGGCATTCTGTCTGAGAACATCGCCATCCTGCCTAAAAATGGTAAAAACACAGAATAAAACACTGTTATAAACACTAAATATGAATGCATCCAGGCCTGACGTGAGCATCTTTTCTCTCTAGGCGAGTGCCCTTGATGTGCTGATGTGAAGCTCCTCTCTGAATCCTGACTGACTGATTTATTATGACTGTAGTGAATCATTTAAAGTGCCTCTAGTGTTTGATGCCCTCACTATCAGTCCTTTTACCCTCTTCAAGTTCTTTCCATCGTTTCCTATCATTTCTTTATAAGTTTGGACCAATAAAATCTTTTGTGAATCTCTGTTATGAAGCATTTGTGTTGTGATTTTCATGTATTTATCCTGTTTACTGTCCATCCCACTTTGTGAGCATAGACCTGAAAATCACATTTCCAACTTGCAGTAAATTGTTGTAAATGCTGAACGCTTTAGAGCATTTGGTCTCTTTTTAAAGAAGATATTTGGCAGATTATTGTCAAGTGAAATAAAAAAAAAAAAAAAAAAGTTATGGACTTTTGAGTTTATGAAAACATAAAATGTAAAAATTTAGGACTTCATAAAAAATTTGATATAAAATACTCCTTAATATATTTACATCATTAGATCATTATCCCATGTCGTGTCGTGCTGTGTTAGAAGTCTTATTTTTTACTTTTTATCTCATAATTTCGACTTTAAAGGGGTCATCAGATGCCCATTTTCCACAAGTTGATATGATTCTTTAGGGTCTTAATGGAAAGTCTATAACATGCTTTGGTTAAAATTTCTCAGTGGTAGTATAAATGTCACCTTTTTCACCTTTCCAAAATCAGCTCTGCAAAAATCATCCGGTCTGGTCAAGGCTGCTTTAAATGTTAATGAGCTCTGCTCGCCCCGCCTCTCTCTCTTCGCTCTTCGTGGAGTGACGAGCCTGTTTATTTTAGCCTCTAAACATTATTAGAAAAGGCAATCGCAAATATTCATTAAAAAAAACCCTTATACTCACTTCTGCTGTAAGTGAAGCTGGATCACGAATGATCTGCACGAACATAGACGGATATATGTAGATCAGGAGGTGCATTCCCTTCACAAACAAATGTAATACACTGCATCTTCAGCGGCTCAGATGTCGGGGGTAAATGACGACCACTATGTTCATTATCACATCCAGCAACACAACACCTCAATCTGAGATATTCTTGTCTAACTTTAGACTAGAATTTAGACTTATCTCGGAATTTCGACTTTATAAGTCATACTTTTGACTTTTTATCTCATAATTTCAATTTAAGTCATTTAGACTTTATCTCGTAATTATTACTTTCAATGTCATAATTTTGACTTTTTATCTCATACTTGTCTTCATAGATCATACTTTTAACTTTTTATCTTATAATTTCAATTTTGTCATAATTTTGACTTTTTAATCTCATAATTCCGATTTTGTAAGTCATAATTTAGATTCATCTCGGAATTTTGACTTTATAAGTCATAATTTTGACTTTTTATCTCATGACTTCAATTCATACTTTTGACTTTTTAATCTTATAATTTCAATTTTGTCATAATTTCAATTTATGATGTCATAATTCTGACTTTATAAGTCATAATTTATATTTATCTCAGAATTTTGACTTTATAAGTCATAATTTTGACTTTTTATCTCATAAGTATGACTTTATAAATCATACTTTAAATTTTTATCTTACAGTTTCAACTTCGACTTTATAAGTCATAATTTTGATTTCTGTCATAATTTCGACTCCAAGTCATTTTGACTTTATCTCGTAATTATTTCAATGTCAATTTTGAATTTTTCTCTCATAATGACTTTATAAATCATACTTTTGACTTTTTATTTTATAATTTCAACTTTATAAGTCATAATTTTGATTTTTTAATCTCGTAATTATGACTTGTCATAATTTTGACTTTTTATCAAAATTATGACTTTATAAGTCATAGTTTCAACTTTTTATCTTATTTCAATTTTATAAGTCATAACTTCGACTATCTCGTAATTATGACTTAAGTCTTAAGGTTTTATTTAACTAAAACTAACACATAAAAGATTGTATATAAAATACTAAATACTAAAAGTATGCAAACTATAGTTTTTAAAAAATAAGAACTATAGTTAAGTATAAACCTAGTTTATAAAAAAAATCATTTTATATAATATAAAAACAAATAATATAAAAAAGTAGATAATTTTACAAAAAAAATAAGGTTTTAAAAAAACTAACATTTATTTTTCATTTTAAATGCAAACTTTTTCATTTTTCATTTTAATTTACCATAATGTACTAAAATAACTAAAAAATTGTTAAAAACTGTATAGACATTTAAATGGACATAAATTAATAATGACAAATACAAAACTACTAAAATTTTAAAATAAAAAAGGTATAAAAAGAAAAAGAAAAAAAGAAGAATTCAAAATAATAAAAACTAGTATCTTAATACCTCTATAAAAAAAAATAAAAAAAAAACAAGAAAAGCACAGATAAAGCTGTAAATACACAACTTTTTAGGATGTAGAGAAACAATTTAAGTCAGTGTATTTGACTGGTATTACATGCATATACCATGAATAAACCTGGTAAACTTACTGATAAATTGCATACCTTGAATTCACAGTAAATTGCTTTAGATACAAGAATCTACCACATCAATAAATGTAAAAAGAGCCCTAAAAAGTTGTGCATTACAGACAACTGTATTTCCATAATGAACCGAGGATGCAGGAAAATACTTTGCCTTTTATTTCCTTTTTTATCATTTTTTAAACAAATGTGAAGATACATCCATGACAACACAAAGTTCTGAACTCCTCTTTCCGAAGTGTTTACATCTACACTCTCTCTTTACAGATCTGTGTACAAAACAATAAGTTATAGTCCCATAGATTCCTACTTACATTTAACTATACAACAAAGTTTAAACGGTGACCAAATAAATATCTGCAGTATAAAAATGATCACAGGGAAAAGAGAGAGAGAGAGAGGAAGGCCTGGGAGCGTCGGGAGGAAGTGCTTCCCTTCCCGACCGATGGCATCGTTTTTGCTAATCACTGCTAATGGTGCGGTTCGGACACAAAGAGAGGCTGTTTCAGTGCTTTGAGGTCGAGTTCCTCTGGAAACCTCTGGCCAATCACATGCAAAGCTGGATATGACTTCATCCATCACAGGTTAGTGGAATTGTGACCCAAACAAGCATTATTTGATTCGATTTACGTTACATACAAACACAAAACAGCGCATTTCCAACACGACCCGCCTTGTCGATTCCAGCTTTTTGTCACGTTTTGGTAACTAGTAAAGGATGCCAGCCTAGCACACGATTTAAGTGAGGTCTGACGGAGACGGTTAAGACAATTAGTGGGTATTAGTGTGTATTTGCATTGACCGTATGTGAACGCAGCCATACAGTACCATCACTATGAAGACGAGAGAGAGAGAGAGAGAGAGAGAGTCACCTGGTGAAAAGGTTATTGGCAACGGCAAACGTATCTGATGCATTGCTTCGTATATAAACCAGAAAAATCATCAATCATAATCATACATACATACACATACATACATATGGATCATTTGTAATCTCCTTATAGTTGTCCTTTTTAAATGAAACTCCTACTGCATTTTGTGGACACTAATGAGAGACAAAATTGGCTTGATGTTCAATAAGATCATCAATAAGTTTTGATTGGCATACTGAATCCAATATAAGATATGGCTCAATCTCAAAAAAAGAAACACACTCTGGTCAAATTTCACCCCAAAAACTAAAGAGATAAAAATAATTAATTATATTTTGACTTGTGTATTTTATACAACAGTAGTAAAAATTTAAATACTAAACATTGTTGCAATTAATATTTCGTATTTATATTTTTTTATACTATGAAATCACTGTAAAAAAAAAAAAAAAAAAAAAAAAAATTCTTCAAAGATGTAAATAATACAATGACTGGAGTATGTTTTACAAAAAAAATTTACAATTTTTACATTTAATTCAGTGTTTCTTGCTGCTTTTTGTAATTAAAAGTTACATTTAATTAGTAAATTAGTACTTTTTTTAGCGTAGGTGCTATTTTAAGTTCTAATAATTCCTATTCATTTTCTGATGGTTATGTACATTACTGTAATGTAAAAAAAAAAAAAAAAAAAAAAAAATAAAAACTTAAAATATTTACTGCAATACAATGTTTTGTATTTTAATTAGCAAAAAGTAGAACAAAAAAATGCTATTATGTTGTTGTTTTTATATTGATTTTGGGGTTAAATTTGACCCAGGCATGCTCTTTGAATGAGATTTACCCATTTAGTTCACATCTCTGTGGTCCCATACATCCAAGTGAAATGCATTTAAGTCAACATACAACATGAGAAAACATTTACCTTTGCATGATTAAAATCTCCCCTATTAGCACATAATTCAAGCTTTCTTAAAATGATACAGATTAAAGGGCTTATCTGGTCTCACAGACCCAAAATGCCAGACATCTGAGGTGCCAAATATTTTATAAAACTACTTTGGTGCATGGACTTGATCCAGCAAGTTTAAAAATAAATGCAGAAGACATTAGTTCTGCATAAACCCTAAAAGAACAGTTCACCAAACAACAATCTGTCATCAGTTTTTCACCTTCATGTAGTTTTTAAAGTTGCTCTTCTATGGGACACAAAAAGATATGTTGAATGTCCAGGAGTATGTGGTTGTTCTCATACAATGAAAGCATTTAGCACTTGAAGCTCTAAAAACGACAAGAAAGCACCATAAAAGTAGTCTATATGACTTTTTTACATTATATATTTCAAGTCTTTTGAACCTAGCAGAAGTTAATTCTCATGAAAGCTTGATTTTTTAGCAAAAACTCATTTCATATGGCCTCAGAGGTGAATAAATGGCTTTTTTACTTTCATGGTGAACTATTCCTTTCTAGCACATTGGTCATTACAGATGCTGCTGCATCTGTTTTTCCCTCATAATCTTCATCAGATAAGATCATATGCACTTTTTGCGTTCATCAAAGGTTTGAGAGACCAGATATTCCCTAAAACCTCGTCCTGATCACAAGGATGTTGCAAATGTCCTCAGTGCCAATGTAAAACAGCCTGGTACCTTTCCGACGTGTTTTCAAACAGCTATCAGACAGACGTTCTAGTAAAGTGCAAGACTGATATCCATCACATTGTCCTATACTCATAAAGCATTTCAGAGAGCTCATGTTAGCAGACTGAATGCCATACTCTGAAACGCTTCAGGAATATGCACCTGATCCCATGTTAGTTTCATCTGTTAAGGTACAAAACCGAATCGAAATGCACTGGAAAAAAAAAAAAACAATCTAAAGTTAAAGGAACAGTCCAGCCAAAGTGAAAAATGTCATTATTTACTCACCCTTATGTTGCATGCTGTTATTAGTTTCTAAAGTGAAGGAGAAGATTTTCAGAGAATAACAGCATAAATTTGGGTCTGTCTCCACACAAATTTAATCACATGACATCTGGAACATATGGAATATAGTCCTCAAGTTGTATTTCAATATTTATATAATACTACACATATAACTGTAATATTATTTTAATGACAATATTGTGATTTTTTTTTACATGAATACCACTTATGTTCCTTGGCAAAAAGTCTGTGAATTTTAAACAAAATGAAGGCGAGTAAATTATTTTTCTTTAAATGTAGTTTTATTTTTAATTTTAGGGTGAACTGTTCCTTTAAAGGTATATTTCACCCAGAAAAAAGTATTCTGTCATTATTTACAAGGACTCTTTTGTGGAACAGAAAAGATGATATTTTGAAAAATGTTGGTAACATTGCTGATAACAGTTTCCATTCCCATTGACTCCCATATGCAATGAACGTTCTTCAATATATATATATATATATATATATATATTTTTTTTTTTTTTTTTTTTTTTTGTGTGTGTGTTTTCCACAGAAGAAAGCCAGAGTTTCGATTCCCACTGATTTTCATTGTAATTTTTGTCCATACAGTGGAAATCAATGGGAACCAAATATTCCCATTATTCCCAATGTTCATTTCCCATTATATTCTACAAAATATCTTCTTTTGTGTTACAACAGAAGTCAATGGGAACCACAACAGTTTAGGTACTTCCATTGGAAGTCTATGGAAACTTAAACTGTTCAGTTACCAACATTCTTCAAAATACCTTCTTTTATGTTACAATTGAAGTCAATGGGTACCGAAACTGTTTCATTTCTTCCAGTGGAAGTCAATGGGAACTGAAACTGTTCAGTAACCAACATTCTTCAAAATACCTTCTTTGTCTTTTGTGTTACAATTGAAATCAATAAAGAAACCAAATTTAGTTCCCAACATTCTAAAAAAAAAAAAAAAAAAACATACTTTTTTGTGTTCCACACAAGAAAGAAAGTCACAGTTTTTGTTCCCTTTGACTTCCATTGTATTTTTTTGTCCATATGATGAAAGCTGATGGGAACCAAAACCGTCTATGGGTACTGAAATGGTTTTGTTTCTTCCAAAATTTCTGGTTCCCCAAATTTGTCAAAATATCTTCTTTTCTGTTACAATAGAAGTCAATGGAAATCAAAACCGTTTAGTTCCCAACATTCTTCAAAAAATATTTTCTTTTGTGCTCCAGAGAAGAAAGCCAGAGTTTCGATTCCCATTGATTTTTATTGTAATTTTTGTCCATACAATGGAAATCAATTGGAACCAAATATGTTCGTTTCCCATTATTCTACAAAATATCTATTTGTGTTACAATATAAGTCAACGGGAACCAAAATGGTTTTGTTACTTCCACTGGAAGTCAAAGGAAACTGAAACTGTTCCGTTACCAACATTCTTCAAAATATGTTCTTTTGTGTTCCACAGAAGAAAGCCAGAGGTTCGATTCCCATTGATTTTTATTGTAATTTTTGTCCACACAATGGAAATCAATTGGAACCAAATTTGTTCATTTCCCATTATTCTACAAAATATCTTCTTTTGTGTTACAATGGAAACTGAAATGAAACTCAATGGGAACCAAAACGGTTTAGTTCCCAACATTCTAAAAAACATACTCTTTTGTGTTCCACACAAGAAAAAAAGTCAAACAGTTTCCGTTCCCTTTGACTTCCACTGTATTTTTTTGTACATTTGATGGAGGTCGATAGGAACCAAAACTGTTTAGTTACCAACATCCTTCAAAATATCTTCTTTTGTGTTCCAATGAAAGTCAGTGAATACTAAATCAGATTGGTTCAGCACAAAAAAAGAAACACATACAGGTTTAAAAACGACATGAGGGTGAATAACGGAAGACAGAAATGTTATCTTAGGCTGAACTGTTCCTTTAAGACCTGTAAACCATGTGATCATAACCAATGTGAAAGCACTTCCAGTCTACGTCACTAAACACTTCTCTCTCGCATACAGACACACACACACACACACACACACACACACACAGCTATGCATGAGGGGTCTTGATAAGAAGCCCAATACAGAGGTTGCCAACATGAGGGATGGTGATTTCAAATCACTGGCTGTTTAGTGTGTTTACGGAAGTGAGCGGAGAAAGACAAGGTGCTCATTCTGCCGGCACCATGTCTTTATGGTGCCTCATAATGTGCTGGTTTTTCTCCGAAGGTCTCCGGAAGCCCTTCGAACAGTACTGACAGCGGTGCGGATAGTCCTTAGTATGGATGGAAATAACGTGTCTTTTGAAGCCAGACGCATCTCCTGTGCTGTAGTCGCAATACTGACACTGATACACCCTCCGTTCTCGTGGACCCTTCGCGCCCCCGGCTTTCTTTACTGTGGGCGCCGCCAGCTGCGCCGCACCTATAGTCCTCTTGGGGGCGGGCTTTTCTGTGGGCGGGGCTTGCGGTGGCGACGCCTGCGAGGGCGGAGTCGGTGACTGCGCCGGCTGTTGCTGTTCCTTAGTGTGAACGGACAAGATATGGCGGCTGAGAACGAACGGGTCTGCGATCTTGAAGTTGCAGTGGCGGCACTGGTGCAGTTTCTTGGCTTTATGCGACGCAGAGTGTTTTTTAAGCTCAGACGGCCGGTGGAAGCCTTTCCCGCAGACGGCGCATTTATGCGGGTAGTCTTTAGTGTGCACGGAAATCACGTGCCGCTTAAGATCGCTCGAGTTGGAGCTGCGATGGTCGCAGTGGCTGCACTGGTGTCCGCGTGCGTCCTCGTGCGTGGCCGCGTGCTGCGTCAGCTCGTCCTCCTCGCCGAAGGTCTGGCCGCAGCGCTCGCAGCGGAACGGCAGCTCGCGGCTGTGCTTCGTTTTCACGTGCGTCTTCAGGTTGGACGAGTCGGCCGATTTGTAATCACAGTACATGCACGAGTACGGCTTCTCGCCGGTGTGCGTGCGCATGTGTTTCTTAAGCTCCGATGGATGGCGGAAACCTTTGCCGCATTCCACGCAAATGTGCGGGAAGCTCTTACTGTGCACGGCCAGCAGGTGGCGATTGAGCAGCCCTTGCTCGGCAGTCTCGTAATCGCAAAACTTGCATTTGTGCGTCTTGGTGGCAGCGGCGGGAGGAAGCGGTGACGCGATGGCCGTTGGTGATTTTTGTTCCTGGTGGTGGTGCTGGAGACGGTGCGAGAACAGCGCCGCCTGCTGGTGGAACTCCTTACCGCAGGTCTCGCACTCGAACGGCGCTTTGTTGCTGAGCGCGTGCACCTCCATGTGGTTGTGAAGACTGGCTTTTTTGTTGGTGGTGAAGTCGCAGTCCGTGCACTGGTACTTTTTGCGACTCAACACGTCCTGGTGGTGGTTGCGAGTGTGGCGCTTGAGGAAGCCACGGGATTTGAATTTCTTACCGCACAGCATGCAGGGGTAGACGGTCAGAGGCTGTCCATACGGACCGATGATGATCGCTGGAGAGAAATGAGAGAAGACAGAAAAAGACAGTGAGAGGATGAATGAGAAACAGTTTTGTAGCCAATAGCTGATATAATGCATATGCAACCTGGGATATTAGTGTTAAATAAAACTATTAAAAACATTATTGTAAAACAAAAAAAAATAATAATAATAAAATAAAATAAAATTTTAGTTAGTTGGCACAGTAACAATTCTAACATTCACTTAATCTAAGTTGAAGCATTAAATTGAATCAAATCTGGGGGAAAAAAAACAAACAAAAACTGAAAACAAAAAACTGAAATAAAAAGAAACAAATGGCAATATAAACAAAAATACAAAATAAAAAATTACTAAAACTAAAAATCAAACCGACAACTGAAAATATAAAAAAATTAAAAAAAAAAAAAAAAAAAAGTGGGAAGATAAAAGACTTTGTAGACAATAGCTGATATAATGCAAATATAACCAGGGATATTAGTGTTAAATACAATTATTAAAAATATTACTAATAAAATAATAAAATAAAATATAATAATGTAATACAATTAAATTTGTTGACAAGGTAACAATTCTAACTTTCGCTTAATCAAAGTTGAAGCACTAAATTTACTAAAAACACTACAATTACTATCTAAAAATAAATAAATGAAAACTGAACTAAAACAAAAAATTATACAAAAAAATGAAATAAAAATAAACATAAATAGTAATATTTAAAAACAAAACAATACAAAAAAAAAAATGAAATTACTAAATTAAACTAAAACCAAAATGAAAACTGAAAATATAAAAAAAATACAGAGCAAAATGAGCGAGAAGATACAAGACTTACAAGACTGTATACGAAAGCCAATATAATGCAGATACAACCGGGCTTATTGTGCTTATTCTGCTGTGACTGGTCACCTTTTTTAACGTTTCATCATCATTTTGATTTCACTAGTTAATTATAAATGGTCCTGTAGTGTAATACATAAAACTACAAATATCTCATAATCTCTCAATTAAAAACCAGTGAAAACTGAATATATAAACATTAAAACAGAAAGTGAAAAAATGCTATTTACAGAGTTTTACTGTGTCACACTGCAAATAATGAGCCATTTTGACACGGCTTCAATCATACGCAGCAACCCCATAAAATATATAATAATTTGTTTATTAATAATACTTTTTAATTATTATTGACTACAGAATATACTACAGAATGACTTTGAACTTCACAAAGTGAGCTAAAACTTAATTCGGCAAACAGACAACTGGTTAATTTTAACAATGATTAATTTTAATTCAGCCATGGGTCACCTGCTCTAAAAACATCTGTAGACTACCACTCCGAATCGTCCTAAATTCAATCAATTTTCTGTAAAGCTTCACACTTTCAAAGCAATTCTCCAAAATCTAAGATTTACTGATCAGTAAGTGAGAGGTGAGTGCGCCCGAACCTGTTTGGACCTGTCGGGGTTCAGCTCGTCTCTTGTTCTTGCCGTGTTGCCGGTTGAGTTTGTCCAGTGCATCCGACTCGTCAATGTGCAGTAATGCGCTCGCCGCTCCGTTACGGTTCTCACAGCCTTCATCCGCACCTGCTTATGAAAAACACATGAGCATACTTAAAATGTTTTTGTTTTTTTGTTTTTCACCCATATGCATGCAGTGTGTTGTTCATAGTTGATAAACTGCGGACTCCTGACCGTATGCGGCGGCCCACGCGACGGGCATGAAGTCCTTGCTGAGGGCAGTGCTGTCATACGGCCTGTCGTGAGGAACCGGCTCCTCGCCTCCAACAACCACCTCCATGTACACCTCATCCGAGAGCTTAGACCCGCCTGCACACAAAACACCAGACACCGATGCTACACATAAACAACAGCGTCTAAAAATACATCATGTTAGCAATGACATCATCCACACAGGTAGCATGTCTCATGCTGTTTCAATGCTTCAAAACACAGGGTTTCATCTTTGAAAACATGTCATTGCATTTTGCAGCTTAGCAAATCAAAGAGCAAAACACTTGGGACTATAATAACTACACTTGCAAAACTGAAACCAAAGGTCTCAGACATTCAGAAATACATCCGCCTCAATGTCTGCAGTGGTTATGCAGCTGGTTCAACATGTTCCCCAAAAGTTACGTAATTTGACATTTGTGCCACGGAAAGAACAAAGCGCTTTGAGCAAAAACTAAATGGCTATTTGAGCTTCATCAGCCAATATCATGTTATGTATTGTTAAATCAGTGTGAATCACTTCATAACACATAATGCTATGAATCATAATATAGTTATTTTTGATGGAGATTTAACAAAAAATTACTTTAAATATTATATAATAAATGAATAAAAACAGTATTTAATATATAATATAATATAAAATAAAATAATACAATATAATATAATATTTTAGCATTATATAAAATATATATTGAAATAAAACAGTATTTAATATATTTTTTAAATAATCATATATTTAAAAATATATATTTTTTAAAATATAGTTAATTATATAAAATATATATATCAGTGCGGCACACTTTATATCACATTAACGCTATACATCATACAGTTATTTCTGACAAAAAAATTTAAATGTCATTTATTAAATAAAATAAAATAAAACAGTATTTAATACAGATTATATATTAAAATAAAACTGCATTATATTATACATTACATTATATACATTAAATTATATATAATATTATATTGTATTATATTATATATTAAATGATATAATAATGTATTATTTTTAGATATGAAATACTGAACAGTGCTTCATTTAATTTGAATATTTTCTCTTTGTACTCAGAGCTTATTAGAAGCAAATAATTTTTTTTAAATACATTTTATTTTTTCTGTTTTAATTTTAGTTTAAGTTTTAGTAATGTTTTTATTTTGACCATTTATTTTGTTATTAATTTGACCATTTTTTTTATATTTTAACTTTAACTAAATGAAAATAAATTTAATGTTTTTTCATATTTTATTTTATTTCAGTTTATTTTTTTAATTATTATTATTATTTTTTTGCACCCTGTCAGCAGCAATGGCTATATTCACGCAAAAACAACTGCGTCAGTCAATTTAATCAATATCTTTTCAATATAATGCTTAAAATTATTTCAAACATAAATGTTTTAATACTTTTAGTTCTACTTAATAACAACCAGTAAACTAGCTACATATTATGAAACACTTAAGTTAAAACTAAAGACTCAAATCAGCCAACCTAATAATACAAAACAGACCGTTGTTTTATAATATTAGTTTGCAAAACAGTTTGATGTAAGCAGAACAGTTTATTGTTGCTCTGCAACATCCACAAAAACAACAAACATATGGTGCATTTCAATGGTTGCATGGCATATACACTACAGTTAAAACTTTGAGATCTTTAAAATTGTTTAATGTTTTTGAAAGAAATCTCTTCTGCTCACCAAGACTGCATTTATTTAATCAAACATACAGTGAAAAAATTTAAAATATTATCACAATTTAAAATAACTGCTTTTATGTGAATATATTTTAAAATGTAATTTATTTCTGTGATCAAAGCTGAATTTTCAGCATCATTACTCCAGTGTCACATGATCCTTCAGAAATCATTCTAATATGCTGATTTGCTGCTTGAGAAACATTTCTGATTATTATGCTGAAAACAGCTGTGCTGCTGTATATTTTGAAGGTTTTCAGAGTTTCTCACCATCAGTCTGTGTGTGATGAGCGTCTCCCACAGACATGTAGACCATCTTCTCTCTCAGCGGCCGAACCACAGGCTCAGCCAGAGCGACTGCCTCATTCTCACCGAGATCCACCGTCTCTCCTACACACAGATACAGAAGCATTAAACAACCAGTTCTATTAAAACACTGCATCTGTCTGATGTTATTACAATGAACATCAACAATAAAATTAAGATTTTTTCTGATTATTTACTGTGCCCTGGCGACATCTTCAGAACTACCTCTAAATACGATACACTTTGGGATACTAATCTTCACAATCATGATGCATCATAACTGGATCACAACTGAAGTTGTGGCAAACGGCCAAGAAAGACCCAGCATGATTGCCAGAGAAAGTGAATCTGCAGTCTGAGTTTTAATTTCTCTCATCAAAGCAGCTCTGACCTCCAGACAACATTGTCTCAGCATCTCTGCTGCTTCATTACACAACTGAAGGTTTCGTAAACAGGCCCAAGCCAGTGCTGCTATTGTTAACTAAAACTATCATTAATCATTCAAATAAAATAAATAATATATTTAAACTAAATTGGAAATGTGGGCTTGGCATCTAACTGAAACATGTTTAAAATGAAGTACTAAATTTACTAAGGTCAAAACTGTAATAATAAACGTAAGCTAAAATTCAAATATTATATATATATATATATATATATATATATATATATATATATATGTGTGTGTGTGTGTGTGTGTATATATAAAAATAAAATGAACAATATTATAAAATATTATATTATATAATATTTTACAAATAATAACAATAACAAAAGCATATAACTAAGCTAAATTTAATAAAAAAAAAATAATAATAAAACAGAAAAAAATGGAAATATAAAATAAAACAAACATTAAATGAAAAACTCCCCCACCAAAAAACTAAAAATAAAATTAAAAAATGAAAAATGTAAAAATAAAATGAAAAAGCGTAAAACTAAAACTTTAAAACTAAAAGCCAATTCAAAATCCTCTAACTCTAAATACTATAATTTAATATAAACAATACCAAAATAGCACTGGCTCAAATCTCTTGTTCACTCACCAAGGTCGTCCTCTCCCGAGTCAGCTTTAAAGATGTAAACTTTAATGACTTCCTGTCCGTCCTCATCTTTCTCCACCTCCTGATCATCTATCGCCCCCTCGACCGTCACCTCCTCTCCGTCTCCCGACACCATCTTACCTGCGTCATCCACTGCAGAGAAAGAGAAAGACGTTATTATGAACAGACAATATTTTGATTATTTTTATGATGATGATAAAGACAAACGAGAAAAAAAAAACACAAAAATTTTAAATAAATAAATAAATATATATATATATATATATATATAAACTAACAAACAACTGTTCATTTAAGCAAAAAAATGACAAAAGCACAAAGTCAAATTAAAACAAAAAATGCTGTCATTAAATTAAAAACTGGATATATAAAACGTAAAAATTAAAATTAAACCAACAGATTAAAAAAAACTTAAAAACTTCAATGAAAATTAAAAATGTAGCCTAGGAACTAAAATCACTAAACCTAAAACTTAAATAAATTAAAGTTAATAAATATTATATAATATTGTAGAAACAAATAACAATGAGAAGAGCACATAGTTACACTATACTTAATTAATAAAAAAATAAAATCTGAAGACAAGAAAAAAGAACTTTAGATGAAAGCTGTCAACAAACTGAAATAAGTTTAAGTACTGAAATTACTAAAACTGAAATAACTAGAGTTAAACAGAAATATTTTATTTATATATATATATATATATATATAAATTAGGATATAAAAATTATATAATTTAAAAAGTGAAATACGACAAATATTGGATGAAAAATGAAAAAAAAACTAAATAAAAATGACATATTAACTCAACTATGAATATAAATTGAAGTACTAAAATGACTAAAATTAAAGCTGAAATAAATTAATGCCAAAGAGCAATAAAAATATTGTAATTATTATTATTATTATTACATAAAATATATAGTAGAATATTGTAAAAACTAATAACAATGATTTGTTATTGATGAAAACATTTAAACTGAAGATATATCTTTAAAAAAAATGACAAAATTAAAACAAACATTACATTTAGACATTAGAAAACTCAAAGAAAATGCAGCCTTAGCAACTAACTGAAATGAGTTTAAGTTACACTGTACTAATAAACAGAACCAAATAAATGAATAAATGGATTAACCGACTGAATGCGTAAGTGAATTACAGGAGATCATGAGGTAATCTCCGCAGCCGTCCGAGTCGTGTTCAGGGTCCAGCCCGTCCTGCTCCCTCCCCTCGGCCACCAAAACATCCTCTGTCATCTCTGCCATGGCAACGCCGTCCTCCTCTTCCTCCTCACCCTCCAGTGACATCACGCAGGTCTCCACGGCAACGCCCTCATCGTCATCGCAGTGCACGTACTCGGCAACCACATCCTCCACTGCATCCTGGATGACGAGCTCGTCGGAGGAGAAGCCCTGGACGGACGCCGCCTCTCCCTCCACCTCAGACACCAGCACCGTCTCCTGCAGCTCCACCACGTACTCCTCCTCCTCACCCGTGCCTCCCTCATCTGAAACAACACAACAAACTACTCAAAACTGCTGTTTGATCACTCGTCTACACTTCATAATGACTAATCCAACACACTGAAGCACTGGTCACTAGAGTTCAACAAAATATGAAAATACACGGTTTCATATCAACTTTTGACACTGGAAAAAAAAAAAAAGAAAAAAAAAAAACAATAAAACTTACATCATGATAATTATTAATAACATAAAATGATTGCTATAATTCATAATTAAAAATATTAAAATCAATTTTTTGTTATATATATATATATATATTTTTTTTTTTTTTCTCCTTTTTTTTAACTTATTATATATATATTTCATTAGTAATTCTTATTATTAAAAAAAATATTAAAAGTCTCACTGGGCAGCAAAATAAATTTAAAAGTTATTACATTAAAAGTGTTTTTATAATATATAACTATAATGAATTATATATTTTTATGAATTATATAATTAATTAATATAATTCTTTTTGTTTATATATAATTACATTTTAATGTATATATTTATATTATATATTATTATATTATATATATTTATAATAAAATAGCATGTAACTGTTATATAAGTAATACATATAACATGAATTATAAATCATTATTTGAAAATGTGTTTAATCAGAATATAGAAATATAAATAATATATACAGAATATCAGAACATCAGAAATATATTTATATATACATATATACATATATATATATATATATATATATATATATATATAACATTTTTTTCAATTATTTTAATTATGCATAGTATGTGATAATATTTCTTGATATTTTTGTTGCCATTTCATATATAATTGTTTCATCATTAAATAAATACATATACACATAAAATTATACTTATATTTCATTTAGTATATAGCAATATTTTTAACTTATAATAAACTACAATTCTATGTTATTAAAGGATACATATATATTTGAAATTATTTATTCATATATATATAAATAGAGAGAGAGAGAGAGAGAAATACAACTTAATTTAATTTTTTAATTATGCAATTATGCATACTATGTGATAACATATCTTGATATTTTTGTTGGCATTTAATATATATTTGTAATATTAATAATAATGATTAATAACAATTATTAATAATAATAATAATAATTCAAGGAAAATTTAAGAATTATAATTCATCATTAATAATAATAAATACATAAACACACTTATATTTCTAATTATATTTCATTTAATTATATAGCAATATTTTTCATTATGTTTATGTACAATTCTATGTTACTAAAGGATACATTTACATTTGAAATTTTATATATATATATATATATATATATATATATATATATATATATATATATACACACGCATATATACACACACACTAGTGTATTCCTAAAATTTTATTATAGAAATATAAATTCTAACTTTACATTCTTTCTCATCTGTGATCAAAATATTGTTTTGTCCGATCGAATACAATCAATACAAATGAGTGAGCAAACATCACGGTTTATTACCTGAGCCATGCAGTATAATCTTTGGCTCTTGGGAACGGAGAGCAAGCCTTGTCACCTCCTCATCCATCGTCTTTATTCTTCATTGGCCACGGCACACCTAACACAACAATACATACAATTCATCCAGAATAACTGCTACAAATAATTCATGACAAAATAGAAATTATATAAGAATGAAAGAGTTAAACAATCATTAATAACTGAAGTAAGTAAACACAGAATAAAGCCTTTATAGCATTAGGACAAGGGTGATCATAACAATGTGACAGGCTTCAAGAACTAGTTGCCAGTGTAAACATGCAATAGGTTTGAACAGACAGACAGACAGGCGTGCGTGCATGCAAACAGACAGACAGATAAACATGGACGCAGATAGACAGCCTTATGAATATGACATTAATAAATATGAACAGATTATTGCCGGACGTGCATGCCCCTTTAATTTGCAAATGACTGCGACAAGATGAGCGACTGGAAATTAAACATGAGCACCAAGACACGGTTGTGCATTTTATAAAATGATGCAACGCGTCTTTAAACGCAACGCAAAATGCATTAAATGCTTCGTGCATGGCAGGAAACAAGAAAGCTTCGTGCATTTGAGAAGAATGTGTGTAGCATTGCGCGCCGAAGCTTCCCACCCCCCGAGCGCGGATGAAAGCGCTGAAGGTTTCCTCGTATTTCAGCACCTGAAACCGGACATAAACATGGCGCCTTGTGACCATAATTTTCCCCCTTCCACTGAAAACAAAACCAGCCTGCGTGCGCCATTTTGAGCCATAATACATCGCGCGTTTTATTCCCACGCGTACATACGTGCGAGCTTTGCTTTAAAAACAAAGGGGCGTTTGGCGTTGCGCGCCTGTGCGTGCATGCAGGGGCATTTATAAACAATAACCCACCCCCAGTGCTTCAGGCCCGAGTGCGGCCTGCGTAAGGCCCGGGGCCCGGCGGCCAATCCGAGGCCTCTCGTCTCCAGCCGCAACGCGCAACATAATGCAACAAAACGTGCAATAACAGCACATAAACCTGGCGTGCGCATGCAGCTAGCCTGCGGGACGAAGCCCGCGCGGTTCGATTCACCGGTATTGGCGCGCTTACCGTAGATCAACGCGCGGGGCGGCCTCCAGATTTTCCCCGGGCAGGCAGGCCGTCGGATTCCCCCAGACTCGGGCAGGGCTGGATCGGGAGTTAGCGGGCGCTGGGCGGGCCGCGGAGTGCGCAGGGAGGGCGGAGCTCCACAGACAGACGCGCTGCAGCCCGCAGCTCCGCCACAGCGCGACCCGCCGTCAACGCGACACGTCACTGCGCAGAGCCGCAGGAAAATGCGGAAGGCCGATGAACGACATTTACCCGGCGAAAGCGAAGCTAACGACGGGCTGATACGAAAACGATCGTGCCAAATGCATAAACACGTTTTTAACTCACCGTTTAAACCACACTGATCGAAGCACTAATATCAAAGATGTATGTTTTCATTCTTTTGGCCCTTAAAAGCGCCCACTGGTTGAGTCACACCATGCACAGCATATTTCATGCCCATATCACGTCTTGATGTATTAGATAAAATATTAAGCTCTCACAAAATCAGTCAGGGTCCATTTTTTTTAAAATTGAGATTATACATAATAATACATAATAAGCTTTCTACTGATGTATGGTTTGTTAGGATAGGACAACATTTGGCTGAGACACAACTATTTGAAAGGGTGCAAAAAAATCTACAACTTGAGAAAATCGCCTTTAAAGTTGTCCAAATGAAGTTCTTAGCATGCATACTTCTTAGTATGCATATTATTAATCAAAAATTAGGTTTCCATATATTTATAATTGAAAATTTACAAAATATCTTCATGGAACATGATTTTTACTTAATATCCTAATGATTTGATATTGACATAAAAATTGATCATTTTGACCCATGCAATGTATTTTTGGCTATTATTGCTACAAATATACCAATTATGACTTGTTTTGTGGTCCAGGGTCATTTGTCACGATATGCAACTGACAAACTGGACTATTTTAACAATTTATTATTAAAATATATAAAATATACCAGGTGTTTATTTTCCAGATGTCTTTTCGGTTCTCTAATCAAGACTTTTTTCCAAGACTTTTTTTGTCCTTAATGAGTCCTTTTGTTTTATGTTTAGTAGTTTTCTGATCATGCATGCATGCACTCAAAAAAATGAACTTTCACTGTCGTTAGTTTCACTCTATACATCCATGTTAACATTACTTAAAAAATGCATGTAACGCCATGGACTTAATATAACTGAGTGGTTTCTACAAAAAACTAACATTGTCAGCTTTGCTTATCAAGTGTTTGTTCAGTCAACTTAATATAATTGAGTGGTTTGTACAAAAAGCTAACACTGTTAGCTTTACTTAAGAAGTGTTTGTTCAGTCAATTTAACAATGCTGAGTGAAACGCACAAATTAGTAAAACGATGTAGGATGGACCTTTAGGTGCACCGTAGCTGCATCAGAAGACAGACAAACCAGGAAAAGATGCGGGTGACTCTGCTTGTCAGGTATGAATTAAATTCTTTACCATCCTGATAAATACTGCTTTGAAAAAGTGATTTAAGTCTGCACAAAGGGGTTTTATTAAAGTTATAGCATATTTTGGTGCCTGGCAATGCTAATCTGTTCCATACAGGCTACATTTTCATTCTCTAGTATGTTTCCATTTTAGTCAGTTATGCTAACTCATGTTTCTCTCTCAAAACAAGTATGTGGCAATGTAAGGACTGCAAAATAACAGTGTCAACTAGATGGCAATTTTTGAAGCACTATAATGTTAGATTAACACATGGCTAATTTGGTCACAGTAATTGTTTCCCATGCACTATATAATATGGAATTAACATGGAATGTACTACGGAGTTATCTTAATCGTTCATATGCTAAGGATACTAGTGTTTACGATGTTCTATTTAGCTGTTCAATGTTCGATGTTCGATGTTCTATGTTCGATGTTCTATTTACCATGTGGAGGTAGCCTAATTGCTTTTTGTCTTCAGATTTCATTGAATATCCCTGAATGTAAATTTAAAAATGAAAGATCAGTGTTGTGTTATGTCTTTTAAATCTCTAGATTGCTGCTGAGTTTACTTGAATTACCATCACTCAACTGATATAGACAAACACTGGGTGGATACAGAAGTAAACTGGCCAACATCTACCAATAAAGGAGTTGCAGGACGGAAACTAAATGGCTGTCACTGAGAAGGTTTGTAATATCTGTTTTTGATATGATGCTTGTTTTCACTTTGGCATGGTGAATTGTAATTTTGTCTGTTCTTAATTTTTTTTCCACAGAACAATACCGACTCAATTTGGATCTGTGCATCTTAAAGGGATAGTTCACCCAAACCTTTGTCATTGTTTACTCACCCTCATGTCATTCCAAACCTGTATGATTTTCTTTCTTCTGTTGAACACAAAAGAAGTTATTTTGAAGAATGTTGGTAAACAGACAGCAATTGACTTCTATAGTATGGAAATAAAAAAATACGTTGGCTACTGTCAACTGTCTAGTTACCAACATTCTTTAAAATATCTTTTGTGTTCAACACAAGAAAGAAAATCATACATGTTTGGAGGGTGAGGGTGAGTAAATAAGGAAAAAAAAATTTGGATGAATTGTCGTTTAATGAAGACTATGAAATCCTCATGAAGGAGTATACAGTAAGTGTTCTCAGGCATTCTTTTGAACACTAGATAATACAAAAAACTGTATAGTGCAAGAACAACAACAAATTATATTTATGTGTGTGTATATATATATATTGTTGTTGTATATACAGTACTTTTTAATGAAACACTTAAACCTGAGTAGCTTAGTAACTAACATGGTAGCAGTTGTAGTTTTAGTGATTGTTGATTGCTTTGTTGTACCTTGAAATCCAGTGTCAGATTAGGCGACACATGGATGTAAAACATTAAGGCACAGACAATAGACCTTAGTCAGGTTAGATGGCATATTGAATTTACCATGAAAATTAGACTGTAAGGAATGGATTTACAGTCTTTACAATTACACACTGCATAAAGGTCCTGCATAAAACTGACAACTTTTAAAACTGGAGTTTGGAGTTTCATGGAGTTTGTGTTCACTGAAATTTTTTTTGTTTTGTTTTTTTTTCAGCTTGAAAATGTATGTTGTTAAACAACAGTACAGTTCATTGAATGCACTGTAACCTATACTTACAGCCCTATTTATTCCTGTCTAAACTTAATATGACCTGACTAAGGTCTGGGATACATAATTCTCAGAATCTTTGCTTTTACTGGATGTATTGCTAAGTGATGTTAAATTTGCAACCTGCATTTGTTGGTGTAATGAAAATTACTGAACAGCTTTACTGTTTTCATGCCTTTTAGGACTTTGTGAATGCTGAAAGAGACGTGACTAATACAGCCATTGGAATTTACATCATCAAACCTGGTCTGTGACCCTCGATCAGGTTTTGGAATCAACTAAAAGTGCAGAAGCATGGAGATGTCACCTAGGCTTGTGCTCTGCATTCGAGTGTCATATACAGCATGAATCTGTATTACATCACAAGACCTTGGGAAGAACTTTTTCTGTTGACAAGAATGTTGTTACCTATCTTGAACTGAGAATGATTACAATTTGCTCATTGTAAGACCTTTAGAAGAAAATAAATGTATTTTATTTCCAAAAAATGCTTGACATTAATGTTTTTTTTTTTTACTTGCACTCATAGAGCAAATAATTAATAAGGTAATAAGGTAAATTAAATTAATAAATGAGTTCACTTACGTAATAAACTTTTATAAATGTAACATAAAATTATTAAGTAAACATCACATATAATCAATATGTAACAGTGACAAGTTCAAATGATTTGTATTTACTTCAAGAAATTTTGTCAGCTTTACTTGAATTCTTTTTGTTCATACAACTAAATTGTTACTTGTACAAATTACTCAACGTAGTTGCGTGGAACCACTTGGCAGTCTTTTTTTTTAAGTAAGTCCAACAAATCATTTTTTTGAGTGTGGTGTATTTTCTTATTAGAACAAAATGAGCAAGTTGTTGAACAAATTTTTCATTCCAGCTGCATAAGCATCTTTTTAACTCACTGTTTAAACTTCACTGACTGAAATATTAACATTAAGATGTACGTTTTTATTGTCTTGTCCCTTAGACCCACTAATTGGGTCTTCATATGCACAGCATTTTTCATGCCCATATCACGTCTTAATGTATTAGATAAAAACTCACAAATTTAAAAAATGGACATCATATCAGCTAATTTGTCACAAAATGCAACCCACAAACTAGCAATTTATTATGAAATATGCCAGATAGGTTTTTTCTTTCAGATTTCTTTTCAATTCTCTAATGCCAAATCAGTTTTTTGTTTTTTTTTTATTTATTTTAACCAAAAATTATTTTAAATAAAATACTTTTTTATCCTTGTATAAGTCTTATTGTTTTATGTTTACTAGTTTTCCAGTCATGCATGCATGTGCATTTTCTCAAAAGTATTACACAATGAGCAAGTTGTCAAGCAAATTTCTAATTCCAACTGCATAAGCATCTTTTTCAAACTCCAGTTTAAACTCCACTGACTGAAATATTAACATTAAAGATGTGTTTTCATTGTTTTGGTGCTTTCCATGCACTGCATTTTCATGCCCACATTGCATTTTAAATATGGAAATCAGTCAGTTAATTTATATTTTTAACTAAAAAACTGTATATAAAAAACTAATATATTCTGAAATATCCAGACATTTTTTACATTTTCAAATCCCAATTCAAAATGTTATTATTTAGTAAGAAAAATAGGTATTATTTTAAATATAGGACATTTTTTCCTTGCTTAAGGCTTTTTGTTTCATGTTTAGAAATTTTCAGATCATGCATGTTTTGTATGGAGCATGTTTTATAATTTATAATGAAATTTTCTAACCTTTAATAATGTTATCAAAATGCCAGCACAAAACATTATTTACACATAATTCATGGAATGTTTTTTTTTTTTCTGAAATGTTAGTAAGTCATTTTCTAAATGTTACTTGTTTCAGAATGTTCAGACCATTACGATAATGTCTGTAATGCTCATATGACCAAGAAAGAGTGTTTAGAGAACATTTAGAAATAACATTTTTATAACTTAACAAAATGTTTTTGAAACAGTTTTTGTTAGCTGGGTGCATGCATGAAGTATGCAAGGTGAAATCAAGCAAAAGAGCCCAAGTGTTTAAATTGTCACTTTAAACTGTCACCATTTGTTATAATAGTCACATGAAGCCATTAATCCAGAACTCTAACACAGAGCAAAAGTAAATTTAATCTGTAGTTATATTCTGCAAAGACTACTAGAAATTCACCGTTCAATTCACAACTAAAATTCTCAGAATAATGCACTACTAGTCTACTAGGCCTCAACTAGTGTAAAACACTGAACTCAGCTGTTTAAACAGCATCTATATCCAGTTGTTTTGACCAGTGGCACAGGTTCAATTAAAATCCCTTAGAATAATGCAGGTGTTTCAACAGCATCTATATTCAGTTGTTCTGACCAGTTGCACAGTTTCTCAGCCTCTTCCTCCCATTCAGACTGGGATGAGCTGTCATCATAGTCTTCAGTCTCAACTGATGGCAGAACTATCTTGATGTCCCGTTTCTCAGTCGTACCGTTCTGTTTCTTCATGTCATGGCTGTTAATGCCGTCCATATGCTTCTGTTCATCTAATATCTGGAATTGAAGAGCGAACCAGATTTGGTCTCACAGCACATTCAAATAAATCAGCATCTCATTGCATCAACGTCAGTTTTCTAATCCAAGTAGTGTTTCCTCTCCATTTCTGTCACCTGAGAAATTGAGTTCCCCTCAACTGTCACTTTTGTGTATTTTAAATATTAGTTTATTAACAATTTACAATAAGGTTCCATATGTTAACATTAGTTAATGCATTAACAGATTAATACATTCTTTGGGAGCATTTTTTCATTCTTAGTTAATGTTAACTACCTTGAAACTTATTGTGTAATGTGTTACTTTTTTTTTTTTTTGGTATATTTAGTACTTTAGTGCTGTAACAATTGTTTTAAGAACCTGAAATTATAATGAAAAAAAAAAAATCTACAGTTGGCATTACAAGTGATGGGAAACCATAGACTATATGTTTAGACACATGAAATAACTACATCTTATAGGTAATATAAAAATGAAACGTACTCTTTCAGCCTCACTTAGGCCGTAGAGGCGTCTCTTGCGAGCCACATTGTTTTGAGCACGGGCGGATCGTCTTGAAGAGGCTTGAGAACCTCTGTAGTGTGAGAGATAAATATCAGAAAAACATTAAAGGAATAGTTCACCCAAAAATATACTCACCCTCAGGCCATCCGAGATGTAAATGAGTTTGTTTCTTCATCAGATTTGGAGAAATGTAGCATTACATCACTTGCTCACCAATGGATCCTCTGCAGTGAATGGGTGCTGTCAGAATGAGAGTTCAAACAGCTGATAAAAACATCACAATGATCAACAAGTAATCCACGTCACTCCAGTCCATCAGTTAACATCTTGTGAAGAGAAAAAATGTATGTTTGTAAAAAAAAAAAAAAAAAAAAAAAAAAACTATCATTAAGACATTTTTAAGTTCAAAATGTCACTTACAGCTAAAGTATGAGCTCATAATCCATAATAACACTTCCTCCAGTAAAAAAAAGTCCATATTCTGTTGTCTTGTCACATCACATATTCGTTTAGAGCCGTTTTGGACTGTTTTGGCTTTTTATTGGTGGTTGATCTATGCAGATTTCTCTCCTGATTCAGAACAGACAGCTTTTTCACTGGATAAGTTGAAGTTTGAAGTAAAAAAAAAAAAAACTTCTTAATGATAGATTAGTTTTCCACAAACATGCAGCTTTTCACTTTACAAGACATTAACTAATACACTGGAGTGGTGTGGATTACTGGTGGATTATTGTGATGTTTTTAATCAGATGTTTGGACTCTGATTCTGGTGGCACCCATTCACTGCAAAGGATCCATTGGTGAACAAGTGTTGTAATGCTACATGTCTCCAAATCTGATGCAGAAACAAACTCATCTTAATCTTGGATGGCCTGAGGGTAGCACATTCTGCTCATTTTCATTCAAACTATTCCTTACACTTCATTTTTATTTTTGTTTATATTGATCTTTAAACATTTGGTTTGTATAGGGTCCGAGAGTGAGACTTTTAGACACTAATGCAAGGTTAAAACTGAATACCTGTGTGAGGGCTGCCGTCCAGCAAAACGAGAGTTGACGAGATGTCTGAACGGCAGTACCATCTTCAATCTACCTCTTGTTCCTGGTTTTACACCTTCTCTGAGCATGACGTCCCGGGACAGCACCTTTAGAGACAGGAACCTCCATCCATTTTCCCTTCCTCCTACATATGCTGGAAGCTCATCCAGGTGGCTGGAATACTGAGTGGGAGAAAAAGACGAACGGGCAACACAAAAGCATTGTGATTGCATCACAGAATTGGACCGTAAATATAGTCTGATGGTTGTTTTTCATCCACCTGCATATAGTCTTTCATGCAAATCACATCTTGTTGTTCAACGGCGGCTTTGTGGAACTCATCCATTGAAATGAGATCCATAAATGCTCTGTTTCCCATCATTCTGCAGGTGTCTGCCGTGGCCTGTTGATGCAGACGTAGCGCAATATTTAAAATGCATGCATTTATTTTTATTTTTTTCCCTTTTCTTCTCAAAGAGGAGTTTTCTGTTTTCATAAGAACTAGGATGCATCAGAATAAAACAAAAACAAAAAGGTACTTGAAATAAAATGAATGTTACCTGGAATAAAATATTTATTTTTTAAGGTAGTTGCTAATGCAACATTTAATTTTAATTAAGTTTAACTTGATGTACAATAAATAAATAAATAAATAATAAATACTATAAAGATATCTAAGAAAAAAAATGACAAGAAAACAGAGTTAAAACAGAATTTTTAAAATCAAAATGGAAAATATAAACATTTTTATATATATATATATATATGAACAGTTCAGATGCAAAAGCCTCTAAATCCATCTGACATATTTCTTTAAAATGAGCATTTCTTTCTTGCTACTTTGTATAGGTTTCTGTGTAAGTACTGGTACTTCTGTTTGGGCTGAGGCTGGAATTTATAGATATAATAGATAATAGTATAATAGTAATGTGATACAAAAATAACACTGGACCAGCATTCATGACCTGATTGGAGGGAGAAAAGACTTTTTTGCCAGACAAATAATGTCCTCCTCCTCCAATGCGGAAAATCTTGAAGACAACTGAAGGTGGAAACCGAGGACCTGCAAACCTGAACAGAAATTAAACAAATTAGTGAGACTAGGGCTAGTTGTCACACATTTTGTTCCAGTATATATTGAAGAGCTTTTGCATGAAATTCATCTACCTGAATCTGATCTTGCATTTCAAACTGGGGTCTTTCAGCAATTCGGCTTCTCTGGGACTGAGCTGACGCAGAACTGCTGATGCCAAACACTGTTCCTGTCACATACACACACTTGATCAAATTTAGTGCAATAAAAGTACTGACAGAAATGTTACAGGACAATCAAATCTCATATCTAATAAATATATTGATTTACAGTAACACAGATGAATTTGGGCTCTGAGTGACTGGTAGGTAGAGTAAATAGTGATTTCTAGTGAAAATGACAAGCATTGAGATGTTTAGGTGCTTATTTATTGCACTGTAAAAAATGATTTTGATTAAACTTGTAATTTTTATAACATATTTAACTTCAAACTTCATTCCAAAATATATTTAAAAATTATTTCAAATGCATATATGTACAATAATAATAATAATAATAATAATAATAATAATGTTTATTTCTTTTATATATTGTAATATTGCAATTTTTTTAAAAATTGTAAAGTATGCTCGATGCTTATTTTATTCAAAAATGTTCACCATGTGTTATGTGAGGCTATATCCAAATTTTCTTGCATTGAAATATATAGAGGGCAAATATATATTTTAATTCCTTTTTTCAAATATATATTTTAAAAGATATTTTCAAAAAAAAATTATATATCTATATCTATATCTATATATATATATATATATATATATACACTACCGTTCAAAAGTTTGGGGTCAGTACATTTTTATTGTTTCTTTTTTTTTTAAGAAATTAATACTTTTATTCACCAAGGATGTATTAAGTTAATAATTAAAAGTTTATTAAAAATTAATAATAAATAATTTACATTGTTATAAAATATTTATATTTTGAATAAACACTGTACTTTTTAAACTTGTTACTCATGAAAGAATCCTGAAAAAAAAAAAAAAAAAAAAAAAATCACAGGTTCCAAAAAATATTTGGCAGCACAACTGTTGATATTATCCAACATTGATCATTCTAATAATAAATCCGCATATTAGAATGATTTCTGAAGGATCATGTGACACTTAAGACTGGAGTAACAGCTGATAAAAATTCAGCTTTTCATCACAGGAATAAATTCTATTTTAAAGTATGTTAAAATAAAAAACATTATTTTATATTGTAAAAACATTTTGCAATATTACTGTTTTTTTTCTATATTTTTAATCAAATAAATGCAGCCTTGATGAGCATAAGAGACTTCTTTAAAGACTATTCCAAGTCTTACTGACCCCAAACTTTTGAACGGTAGTGTATATAAACAAAATATATTGGTCAAATATATATATCATTTTTTTTATTTATTTAGTTAGTTTAGTTAGTGAGTTAGTTAGTTATTTTATTTTATTATTTATTTATTTTTATTATTATTATTATTATTATTATTTTTTTTTTTTTTATATTTAGCATTGTATATTTATTCCTTATGGATTAGACTACATTTTACAAGGGGGAAAAAACACATTTTATTCTTTATGCTTCAGGATGGCACGTTTAAATCAAAGTGTCACATTCTTTGAATTTATTTGTGAAATGTACTAGGAATTTTGGAGTGAAAATGGTTTTCAAAGTAATTCCCACACAACATTTTCCAATATAGGAACTTACAGCTGAGCGTACAGTGTTCATCAGGAGTCTGAAGAGCCGTCTGTCCCTAAAAGATCTCCAATATGCCTGAATTCTTCTGGCACAGTCCTCGTAATTCCTCCTTCTAACTCAGAAACAATCATTCTGCACATTAAAAATGTTATTCTCAAACATTATAGGCACTTAGAGTTTTTAAAACTTCAGATGCCACTCACCTCTCCTCCATAACAATCACAAACATACACTGAATGACACAGTCCTGTCAAACAACTTAAACTGTGATGTTTGTTGTCAGACCAATGCACTTGTCTGTAGTGGTTGCTAGGAAACCAGTGAACGAGTTTCAGCCAATAGAAAGAATGATAACCTAGTCGAAATTATCACAATGAATGCCTTGCGTCTTACAAACAAAGAAATAACAAATATAGGCGTAAGTAATTTGTGTGTACGTTTAAAACAATCGATTGGTCAAAAAATGTTTTAAATGCAATACGTTTCATGAACACTAGACGGCGAGAACAAACTAAACACATTTGACATCAAAGACTTTATTTACAAACATTTAAAAAAAGGAATACATGTAAATTGTATTTTTTGTAATGAGTATGAGGAAACTGCCTTGCACTTATTTTGGCACTGTACATACTCGGTTACACTCCGGTGTAAAAAAAGTCTAAAAATGTATTAGTGAAAATATTCAGTGTTTAAGACCTTGTTCATTCTTATGGGAAAATACTCTTTGGCTTTACTCCTCCAAGAGGAACAGTACTTTTACTTAATTAATTTACTTATTCTATTGTCAGTGTAAATAGAGTGTAAATTTACTAATTAAAAAAACAATTTTATGGTTTTGTTGACTGAAATATGCATTTATATTGACAGTATTCGAGACTCTGAGAATAAGAAAGCTGTAAGAACTTTGAAAGTTTGTGAATATTAAAATATATTTAATTTATTTTATATATGCATACATGTGCATGTATATCTTGTATTTTTGTTTTGATGTTTTATACTTCCTTCACCTAGCAAATGTTTTTGTTTGTTGTAATTTGTTTTTCTATCTTTCTTATTTGTCTTTTCTTTTTTATGTTGTTTCTTAATAATATGTTGTATGTTATTGTTCTTTGAATAAAAAAAGTGTTTTTTAAATTTCATTATTTTATGATGTTTACAATGGAAGCTGTGATGTTGACTTGTGATTGGTCTATTTATTTATTTTTTATTTTTCCTAATTTTATTTTTAGAAAAAACAAGCCTTAACTTTAGGACAAGCATGTGTAATATTTTATTATTAGCAATATTTTAGTATCATTGGCATAGTATTATAGCTTTCAATATTATTTTGAGTTATATGCTCCGTTTTCATTTTAAGAAAAAAAAAATAAAATAATAATAATAATAATAATAATAATATTTCACTATATATATATATTTAAAAAAAAATATGTATATTATATATATATATATATATATATATATATATATATATATATATATATAGTGAAATTTTTAGTCAGTCTTTTTAATAGGCCTATATGGTTTTTATTAACTTTTATTTGATGTAATTTTAGTTATTTTACTACTTATGTACTTATGTATATATGCTCTGTTTTCATTTTAAGAAAATATAATAATAATAATAATAATAATATTTCACTATATATATTTAAAAAAATATATGTATATTATATATATATATATATATATATATATATATAGTGAAATTTTTAGTCAGTCTTTTTAATAGGCCTATGTGGTTTTTATTAACTTTTACTTGATTTTATTTTAGTTATTTTACTACTTATGTACTTATGTATATATGCTCTGTTTTCATTTTAAGAAAATATAAGAATAATAATAATAATTTCATTATATATATATTAAAAAAATATATATGTATATTATTATTATTATGATTATATATTATATTATATTTTATTTTTATTTTATTTTAGTTATTTTACTACAAGTTAAATTAAATTGAGAAATGGTGTCTTGGCTACTAGCTGAAATAAACATTAATGAATTAAAACAAATATATATTAAAAAAAATATTTCAAGATATTTCTATAATAATTATGTTCTGTATAGAATACATCACTGATACATATACATTGCATAAAAAACAAATAATAAATATATATTTTTTCGAATTATTCGAAATGAATATACATTTTAATTATTGTAATGTATACGTATTATGCCCTAGTACTGTAGAACTGTAATATAAAGAATAAATATTAACAAACTGTAGAAATGGACAACTTTCAAAAGAGTGTAGTGAGCTTGATGAAATCTAGATGGCGCTTAGCGGATGACAGTCTGATCGCAGCCGCTCAACAGGAAAGAAGAAGAAGAAGAAGACCGGACCATGTACAAGGTGAGAATTAAAAACTTGAGTTGAGTCGCTCAGTTCGTGTTCTTCACCGCGATCTTGTCTTGCAAAAACACCGATTACGCGTACGAACCCGCGCTATTTAGTCTGAAATACGCATGTACACGAATTTCAGTTCAGTTGATTTTATTATAAACATTGTTATATATTTTTGAGCTTTAAAGAGGCATTTGAGGGCAGGAAATACAAGGGCATTGCAGGAGAGATAAAACACAAACTATTTACTTCTTTAAATAAACGCAATACCGGTGTTCTATTTACTATTTTAGGCTGCTCTAATTCTATAGACTGAGTTCACTGTATAAAAATGTAAATATATCGGCGCGATTTGTGATGTTAGATCATTAAACTGGTGGTAAGAGTCAAAGTCTCTTTTGACTTTTATTGACTTTGCCACAGGCTATGCTGAGAGTATCAGATGAAATTAAAGTTTATAAAACGACTGCTACCAACCATACATTTTATATTAAGTCGGAGATTTTTTATTTTTATTATTTTTTTTGTTAAAATATATCCCGTATAACTGTGAGCTGTGGCGTATTTCCACATTTGGCCACTAGATGGCGATAAAACACCGTTACATCTAAGAGAGAAGCTGAAACAATGTTTTGTTTAAATACTGATTTAACTCTATTATAAAATACTAACAATTCTACGATAATATGAACCTAAAATATCTTATAATTTGTTATAAATATTTTAATTTTTTTTTCTGGTGGCAACACTTGTGCAGCAATAGTAAATTGTAAATATTAATATAAGCTAAAATATGAAATATATATACTGATTAAAATACTAAAAAAAGTTACAGCAGAAAACAAAAAAAAAAAACTTTAATTTTGTTATACTTTATGCTCTTTTAGTATTATTATACTGTTATGGTATTTATATTTTAAATTCCCTTTTATTTTTATATTTTCAGTTTTCATTTTAGTTTTAGAAATTGTAAATCTTTTGTCATTTTTGTATTATTATTATTATTATTATTATTATTATTAAACAACTTTTATTTAGCTTTATTTTTCAGCATTTATTTTTTAGTTTCAAGTTTCATCTAGTATTTACACTACCAGTTTTTGAACAGTAAGGTTTTTAAAGTTTTTTGAAAGAAGTCTCTTCTGCACACCAAGATTTAATATAATTTTTATAATATTAAAAATAATAATAATAAAAAATTATATATATATATATATAATATATATATATATATTAAAAAAAAATATATATATATATATATATATAGATATAGATATATATAGATACACACATGTATACATATATACACATACAGACACATTAAAAATCTTAATGTTCAAAAACGTTTGATTGGTAGTGTATACTTTTCTTAACTTTATTTCAGTGATCAAAAACAATTTTAATAGACACTAATTGTTACATGACTGCATCTAACAGAATTGCCTGGCTTAACTTTACATACTGAAAAATTATAAATTGCTATGTTATCAATATCTCAAAGGATATCAGTCAATATCAATCAAGTGAAAAGCAAAGGAAAGCAGAAAGAAGATCAAAACAGAGTTGTGTAACGCGTTTGTGTGTCTTGAACCCTTGACCACATTTAAAATGATTTTGACCTCAGGTTTCTCATATTGTGTTACTGTTGCTCATTAATCCCTCTGTAAAGACAAACTGAGGCACCTTGGATGTCCTCAAAACAGCTGTGTGTGGGCAGTTTGAGTAACTGTTATTCTTGCTTAAACCAGAAACATTCAGCATGTGTTGACAGTGAGTACAAACCAGACTGTGGTCTTCAGATAGCGCAGCCCTTGTGAAGTTCTGCAGTGTTTGTGCTTGACCGAACACGGGGGTTTGTAGGTCAGGAAATTCCGTCTGACCGGTTCATTCATGCTCTCTGTTTCTGTGGCGACGGCACTGCGGCTGCTCTGATAGGTTGGAGGGGTCGCAGGAGTCTCTGGCACTCTAGGATTGATATCAGCCTCTGTGCTGGCGGCCGCCACCTCTGCTGATGACGACAAACCAACACAACACAACACAAGTCTGAGTGTAGATGAGGTAATCTACACATTCTGACCCATTGAGACACATTCTAACCCTAACATCAACTGAAAAAGTAGAAAATGCATTTTATATAAGGAAAATCAAGACAAAAGTATGACAAGAAAAAGTGTAATCTCATTTTTATTCATATTATTCACCGTTGAGAATGATTATAATTAATGCAGATTTAACACTCTATTATGAAAGTCTTGAATTAATTAATAAAATTTTTTTTTTTTTTTTTTTTGATAATATGAACCTAAAATAATATCCTGATATAACTTTTTAACATTAGAAATATTATAATCTTGCCTGGTGGCAATGCTTGCTCAGCAGTAGAAAAATATGCTTAAATATCAAATATGCATGCTGATTAGAATACTGAAAATGATAAATAAATAAAATGGCAAAGAATAATGACATTAAACAATTTTATAACACTTGGTGCTATTTCAGCGTTAGTTATGTACTGTTATAGTATTTCTATTTTAAATAGTTTTTATTTTTTTATTTTAATTGTAGTTCTAGAATTTTATTTAATTTTTTATTTTTTTTTTTTCAAAAAAAGATTTTTTTTTTTTTAGTTTTTTTTTTTTTTTTTTTTTTTTAACAAATTCTATTAGCTGTATTTTCAGTGTTAGTTTTTTAGTACTTCAACTTATTTTCATTTAGTTGCCACAGCAACATTTCTAATTTATTTTTTAGTTTTTAAGACAAAAAAAAAACATTGGATTATAATGAAAAAACTGGATTATAGTATTATTGGAATATAAAAAATAAAATGACAGTTGAACTAATAATAATAACAACAACAACAATAATAATAAATATTATTATTGTTATTGTAGTTGTTGTTAATTATTTAATTAATTATTATTCTTATTATTCTTATTTTTATTATTATTATTATTATTATTATTTAATTGACTGATACTTCTGTCCTGTGAAACAGATCTGTATTACAGATAAGAGTTTAACATTAAAAACTCATTATAAACTCATTGAACATTTAATAAATTGCAAAAGAAAAGAAAAACTCTACAGATGCATTACAGTAAATGCTTAAAAAATCCTTATTTGTCATGAAAACAATGTAAAATGCAACAAGTTGTAATAGTCCTCTAATAGGTGTTTTTTAAAATGCAAAATATAATTTAATAGTTTTTCAGGGTGAAATGTGTTCAACTGTGCCTAATTGATCTGTCACTTTAATTTGTTTACAAACAGGAGTTTAACTTACAACTCAAACTTTAAGGACATACAAAACCTAAATGATCTGGGTTACAAACAAAAGTTTAACATTAGGTAAAAGATGTTCATTTTAACGTTGACTCTGTAACACTATTTCTTTCACAGTTGTCTCTCTACACGACACCGCAGCAGAAGTTCCAGTATGTGGAGCCTGAGAGAGGACAGGTGGAGGAGAGCGTGGCCACGCTGAGAAAACTGGCAGAGCCGTATACCACCTGGTGCCAGGTACAGACTTAATCATGCAACAAGATGTGTCAAACACAAAGCCTGTTTGTGCACTGATTCACTTTTAACAAGCTCGACTGGTTCAGGATGGTCACTCACACAGTCTTTGTCCTAGTTTTTAAAAGAAAACAGAGGATACTTTTGTTAAATTGGGAACCAAACTGGCCAAAAGTATTATTAATATACACTGAACTAAATCACTGATCTATAATAGAGTCTATATAGAACAGTGAACTAAACTCATTTATCAGCAGCATGAGCATGCAGTAGTTGCAGCTTGTTGGCTTATTTGCTCTGCATGGCTTTTCTTTCTCTCCATCTCTTCATTTTAGGACAGAATATGATCTCAATTAATATTTACACTCTACAATGATGTACAACTCACTTCATTTACAACAGCTGGAAACCAGGATCTCTCCCAAAACATGTTTCATCACAAGAAAAAAAAGTATAGATTTTGATTATAGTATTTTCCTTCTATAAAGACGAAGCAGAAAAAAATGGGGGGTTTTTTCTATACAATTACTATATTATTAACTCATCTGTTCTTTTGTTTTTTGGATGAAATGTGATGCACACATGTTTTGTGAGATTAACCCACCTAAAATAACACTGGATTTTAATATGTTGAACAAAGAAAAAAAAAAACAGTTTATTATAATTGACTAATAATTCTGTCCAGCCTACTAGTATCATATTTCCAAACACACTAAATTTCATATTTCTGAAATAAGAAACACTGATGTAAAGAATCCAGTTTCACTGTTTTTTAATATAAAGCTTATTTTTTGTCTCATTTTTGTATTTGTAGGGTAGGGTTACTTATTTATGTACACTTTTATACAATATGTTGTTTTTATTAATCATGTTATGTCACTTTATTTTAATATTTCTATGTAGCTTTAATTTATCCTTATTCCAGGTTTAGTAATTTAAGTTTTTCGACTTATTTCAGCAACATTTGTAATTTTATTTTTTTTATTTAATAGGCTTTTTAAGGTATGAAATAAGAACCACGGATGTTTTTGACTTCTTCATTAAAATATATTTCATGATTTAAAAAAAAAAAAAAAATTAGAACCTTTTGTAATCTTATTTTAGTGTTATTTATGTACTATTATAATATTTAACAATATTTTCTTATTATTTTTACATTTATATATGTATATAATTTCAGTTTTCATTTTAATTTTTGTTTTAGTATTTTGTGTTTTGTTTTTCTGTACAATTACTATATTATTTCTTCTTTTGCTTTTTGGATTAAATGGAATACAGACATGTTTTGTGAAATTAACCTAACTAAAATAACAAGATTATATTATTAGTTAAAAAAAAAAAAAAACTTAACCAATTAGATGAAAACTTATACCCCTGGTTTCACAGAGAAGGCTTAAGCCTAGTCCTAGACTAAAACGTAAGTCTGAGCTGTTTCAACTGAAAGAAACTTGCACCGACTGATCTAAAAATATATCAGTGCCTTTGTTTTGTCTCAGGAGGCACACCAATAATGTTGTTTTCTAAGCACGTTTATAAAAATGACTTAAATGTCCTAATTGAACTATGGCCTAATCCTGGCTTAGTCTAAGACCTGTCTGTGGAACCAGGCCATAGTGTCCAGCATACTACGTTCATATTTCCAAACACTCAAAATTTCTTTTTTTTGTGTTATTTTGCTGACTGAGTTAGAGCTGCATTCTATAAAATCTGATTGTTTAAAAACTTTTAATTAATCAGGCATTTATCGTTCTCTTCTTTTTGCATTTATTTTCTTTAAAAGCCATTCAACACACCATCAAACACACAGCTGGTCACATTGTTTTACAGACAAACAGACCTTAAACAATGAAACAAGGAATGCCAGCATCTGTACGGCATGTACAGTGTCTGCGATATGCTGTTGATTACCACAGCAAAGAAAAATAATCTCTCAGTTTGTAAAAACAAGCAGAAATCGTGTTTACAATAATGTACTTACAGTGAATCCAGTCATTTTCACCTGGTACGTGCAGTACGAGAGTACAAGAAAAGGACAGTTTAGAAGCTTCTTGTTTTAAGTACATTACTGTACACATGTTTTTTGTTTGCTTTTACAAATAGAATTTTTTTTCTCTAGTTTCTGAATGTTTAGAACAAAACATCACTAAAGTGTTTATGGAATGCAGCTCTTTCTGACGATCTGTGACTCTTTTCATTGTAATTTCTAATCATTTGACCTTCACTGATGATGTTGTGATGATTTGGTTCCTCTTTATCTAAATGTGCCGTCTGGTCCTGGTTGCTGGTGGTCTGATCCGGTCCAGCAAACGGCCAGCTCGGCCAAACAGACAGCGCAGGTACTCACGAGCACATGCACACATCATCATTACCCACGCTGCTCTCTGCCGCTCTCACACATCTGGCAATGTTCGGAATAAAATACTGCATACAAAACAACCCGTCTTGCCAAGCGATGAGGTTAATGTGACAAGAATGAAGCATGATACTGACTGAAATGTTTGTTGTGGTATAATGCATACTGTGGCACATACTACATTTAAAATAGTTGGCAATATTCGGTGTGTACTGTGCAGTATGTTAGTATTCAGTTCCGAACATACAGTAGTCATTGTGTTTGCTTGCGTATAGCACAGATTTCTGCTCTGTGTGACCCAGATGCTTTACAATTATCTTTAAATGTGAAGTTTGTCACTATTACAAACTGAATTGCAACCATGACTGTTCAAACAAGTTTGCCAAATGTTTTTGCATTTGCCATTGGTCAGACAAAGTCACGCTCCAGTCAGTGCTGCTGTGTCAGGATCATTTTAAATCACGCATTTACAAAAGTTTATTCGTTGTAAACATTTTCAGTGTTGATTTTAAGGGTATTTTTAAATGATTTTGTAGAATAGAATTGTCACTATATATGCGAAGTATAGGTCTGAAATAAGACCAAATAAGGTAAATAATCCAGAGTTTCATTGTGGGTTTTTTTTTCAATCTATCTTTTTTGTCTTATTTTAGTATTTTTTATGAAATATTATAGCATTTAATATTTTTAATTAGTTTTATATTTTGGTTTTGTATTCGTTTTAGTAATTGAATTTTTTCCTTTCTTGTTTTTGTTTTGTTTTGTTTTGTAGTCATTTCATTAGTTTATTTTAATATTCCTATTTAGCTGTAATTTATTCTTATTTCAGTATTAGTTTTGGTGATTTTAGTACTTCAACCTATTTTTTCAGCAACATTTCTAATTTTCTTTCTTTATTATTTATGTTTATTGTTTCAAATGTATCTAGTATTTATATTTTTACAAATAGTTTATGATATCATAAAAACATCTTATTTTAGTATTTTTTAATATACCGTTACAGTATTTTATAGTTTTTCATTTTAATTTTTAGTTTGATATGAGTGATTTTATATTTTTTAATATTTTTATTTCTCTATCTATTTTGAATTTATTCTGATTCCAATTTTAGTCATTTCAGCAACATTTCCATTTACTTATTTTTATTTACTTTTAAGTTGACATTTACATTATTAATATTTACGAATATGATTTTTAAGGTCTGAAATATAAAAACACTTTTTTTTACATCATAAAAACGAAGAGTTTCTTATTTTAGTATTTTTTAATATCCTATTATAGTATTTAATATTTTTATATTTTAATTTTTTAATTTATGCATTTACAGTTTTTAATTTGAATTTGTGTTTTAAAAATGTAATTTGTTTTTATTAGTGATTTTATTATTATTATTTTAGATTTCTATTTTGTTTGAATTTAGTAATTTCAGCAACATTTCTATTTTTTTATTTTAAGTTTATCTGATATTTATAGTTCATAAATATTTTTATGGTTAGAATTTCAGCAGTTTTAGTTTTTATAGTTCTAGTTAACGATAGCAACACTGTTTTACTCCATTTGTTGATGGAAACTGCTGCTATCATGATGTTCTCTTGAGAGGTTCTGCTTTTAACTCAGAGCATGAATCAGTCCAGAAGGACCTCTGTTGGCACAGTGTGTCTGAACAAAGAGAGCGTCCAACAACAACACAAAGTGGAAAAATGATCTCATGCAATATCATAGCGATGGAGCGCCGCAAAAACAACACTTTACAGCAGCTGATAAAGTGTTTGACACACTGCCAGTCGCTCTGTCCTACAGCGCTGTATTTGACACAACCCACACTAGGAGGCAGGACACACTGACCCACATCTAAAAGCAGAACAGCCTTGAAAATAAAAAACCAAGAATTGAAATTCTACAGAATTTCATGAAATGTGTCAACATGTTAACCTCTGGCTTATACAGTGGTGTGAGTTTGGGGCGGGCCTGTGAGTTTGTCTGTCTGACCAATTGCATACAGGAAGTGTGTTTAAAGGACCTGTTTGAAAGTCATTATTTTTGCAATCTCATTTGGTGATGCTAAAGCTACAGAAATCACATTTAACATTTAAACATGATAAAGCATGAGAAATGCAGGTGCTACATTCATGTTATTAACTTAGAACATAATACAGTTAGACAATATTTAATAAATAAGCACAATTTAATGTTATTTTTAGTATTATTTAGGTACTATTATAGTATTTATTATTTTAAAATTAGATTTTATTTTTATTTTTTTCCATGTTTTTATTTTAATTTTAGTTTGTTGTTTTATAATGTGTGTTAGTTTAAATTATTTAAATCTCTAAATTTTAATTTTTAGTAACATTCATTTTCTTTCTTTCTAAACGCATCTAATATTTCTATTACATAAATATTTTACGAATTTTTAAGCTCTGAAATAAGAACATCATAAAAACATGATTTTTTCTTATTTTAGTATTTTTTTATATACTATTATAGTATTTAACACTTTAATCTTTCCATTTAATATGTTAGTTTTATATTTATGTATTTTTAATTTTCATTTAAATTTGTGTTATAAAAAAATATTTGTTTTATTAGGGATTTTATTAGTTTTTTATATTTCTGTTTAGTTTGAATTTATTCTGATTCCAATTTGAGTAATTTCAGCAACATTTCTTTTTTTTTTCACTTTTAAGTTGATCTAATATTTATATTTCAACATGGTAAAGTGTGAGAAATGCAGGTGCTACATTCATGTTATTAGGTTTTTCAGTATTTAATAAGTGAGCACAATTTAATGTTATTTTAGCATTATTTAGGTACATTTATAGTATTTATTATTTTAAAATTAGATTTTTTTGTCCTTTTAATAATCATCAATCAATCCATTTATATATTTCAGCTTTATTTTTAATTAACAAAAACAATTAATATTTTAATAAACAATAAGACAATGAGAGTTTTGCACATTTTACCCCCATTTTGTATAATATTATAATTTTATATAATAATTTGTATTTAGTAGTTTTCCTTATTTTCCTCAAGTGCTTCACTTTTGCATATCAGATCTCAGGTCACATATAGCCATCTGATTATCAGGATATAGACTGTTATATCTCTGTCTGTCATGCATTATGGGTTTATTGGTGCTGATAAAGATTTGCCAAGGTGGTGCATTTATCAAATATCAAAATAGGCTATAACCCAGAAGTACACTAATAAACCTTTGAACTCAAATAAAAATTAGATTTTCTGGCCTTCATGTCACTCTGGACCTATATAGTCATATATATGTTCTTGTTTTTTCCATGCAGTAAAACATTTCTTTTACTTCGTTAAAGAAAAGCAACTTACTGCTTAGGTTACAAAAAAGAGTTGTTTTTCCACCGTCACACATTCTACATCTAGGTCTTTGCTCACCATTTAGCATTTGCCAGTGATTCATATAAAGTTAAATTAGTGATTCTCATTTTTGGAGTCTGAAAGTAACATTGTAAAGAGTAACATTCATTCTTTTGTACTGATTCTCAGGGCGTCTATGGGACGGTGAAACCCAAGGTTGAAAGCACTGTACAGTTCGGACAAAGTAAGCAAACGCACGCTGACACACAACATGAAAGAAACATGCTTTCTTTTTCAGTGAAATGACATAAGCAGAGTTTTTGCATTGTAATCTAGACAGTTATGCCTACTTGAAGAACCCTCCACCTGAGTTTTACCCCAGAGCTGGAGTCATCGGAGTTGCCGGGATCCTGGGCCTTTTTCTTGGAAGAGGTAGTGAAAGTTTTAATGATACCCTAGTAAAAAAGTAATAGATTTAAAATGCGTTTATTTAATATTAAGTATAGTTTAAGTCTAATAACATATTTACTGACATATCATTCGAGACTTACTATAAAAATTCGAATTAAACTTTATTTGGAGTACTACTTGTGCACATTTCTTAATATTAATCCTAAAATATATTTTAATGTCACTGTTTATGTGGATTGTGTGAGCTTTAAATAATATCGGTATTTAAATGCAAAATATCTAAAGTCTACCTAAAGTATACTTGCAATAATTCCACTTCGGCACAATCAAATATACTTAACGTCAGTACTATTTCTGCACAATTAAAGTGCATCAAGTACAAAATTAGTTGTTCCAATTTAGCATACTTTAAATATACCCGTTTAGTATGCTAAAAGTAATTGCAGGGTATTTTTATTAAGTATATAATATGTAAATGTATTTTTAGTATGGTATACTTAGCATGAAATAAATGTATTTTAAATACATTTTAGTATATTTGTTTACAAAAAATTATTTTCTTCTCCAGTATTTTTGTCTTGTTTTCCAGTAGCAATATCTAAACAATTTTTACTTGAGATGCAAAATGACTTAAGGTATTAAGTTTTGTTTTGTGAACAAAATGTTTGCTTAAAATAATAATAATCATAAAAAAATGTGTTAGTGGGGTCTGAAAATTTTAATAATTTCGAAGAAAAAATAAGATTCTTTTTCTGACGTCATTGGCTGTTTTTTTTCTTGTTTTAAGCAAAAATTCAAAGCAAAATTTTTTTTTTTTTTTTTCAATTTTCAATAATAAGACTCTCCCAAATACCATTTATTTTCTGTATTGCACTACAGTACCATACCATGTTTCTGAAAGAGGCCTCTTCTGCTCAGCAAAGCTGCGCTTATTTGATAAAAAATACAGTAAAATTGTGAGATATTATTACCATTTAAAAAAGCTGTTTCTATCTGAATATATTGTAAAATGTCATTTATTTCTGTGATGCAAAGCTGAATTTTCAGCATCATTACTCCAGTCTTCAGTGTCACATGATCCTTCAGAAATCATTCTAATATGCTGATTTGCTGCTCAAGAAACATTTCTGATTATCATCGGTGTTTAAAACAGCTTTTTTCCCCATTTTATAAACGTGTTCACTGTCATTTTTGATTAACAATGTGTCGTACTAATAAAATAAAATCTCACTGACCTCAAACTTTTGAACATTAGTGTACGTTTTAAGATTACTTTGTCATTTCAAGGCTCCAGGCTGAAGAAACTGATCTACCCGACTAGTCTGATGGCTATTGCTGCATCCATGTATTATCCTCAAGAGGCCGTGACTGTCGCAAAGGTAGGCGTGTCTGTGTGTGTTGTATGTTTATTGGCTATAGGATTGTGAGATGTTATCGTCTGCTAGAACCCTGCTGAGACGGGCTTCGAAATGAGGAAAAGGCGAGGCGAGGTTACGACCTGTAACTTTCCAGCAGTTAAAAACAGCAGATGAAACACATTCCTAACAACTCCCAAGGACACAAAGCGAAGCTGCATGAACACTGCATCTATCAGCCGTTTGTCTGTTTTGATTGTAACCGATATAGACCTTGCAGTGGAAAGCGGTTTGAATCATTCGCTATCTCTCAGCGTCACACGCGTCCTGCTGAAGCGCTGTCAACACACATCACTACACAAGCGAGCAATATCAGATCAAAATCTCTCTAAAAGGCCGTTTCAGCACTGCATGTCCTCATCCTGTCAGATATGCTGATGGAAATGTCCTGAGAGGCCAGCGGGGGCACTGATTAAAAAGCAAAACAGCCCAAAATTAGATGTTTTCACATTTGGTTTGAACGCAAGTTCAATTTTTTAAGGTGTCAGGGTTAGGGTGGATGGCATTGGACAGTTTGCACCTACTGATAAACACAGGTAATTGCACCACCCGGCTGCAAAATGCATTGCAAAAATAAACCAAACTTGATAATCAGACTCAGGCCTGCATCAGAAGTGTAAATTATCATGTACAATGTTTTTCGTGATTAAAGGAGAAGTCCACTTCCAGAACAACAGTTCACAAATAATTTACTCACCCCCTTGTCATCCAAGATGTTCATGTCTTTCTGTCTTCAGTCATGAAGAAATTATGGTTTCTGAGGAAAACATTTCAGGATTTTTCTCCATATAATGGACTTCATTAGTGCCCTGATTTTGAAGTTTAAAAGTTTAAATGTAGTTTAAATGCGGCTTCAAAGGGATCCCAGCCGACGAAGGAGGGTCTTATCTAGCGAAATTTTTTATACAAGCACAAAAGCTTGTGTAGCACAGGCTCTGGGATGCACGTTCACGACACTACGTGCTATTGAATCAAGTCGAAAGGTCACACGGAACATAGGCAGACCCAGTGTTTACAAAGCAAACACGCAAAGACTAAGAAAGTGCAAGTAAGTCAAACGCTGTTTACGAACAAAAAGGTACAACGATGTCCTCCTCTCAAGTTGTAGGAGAAAATAAGATGGAGTTTTTTGCCATACTCAGTACACAGACGATGAACTTAGATGTGATTCGTAGTAGTGATGGGAAGTTCAGATCATTTTACAGAGTCGGACCTTTGAGTCTCGTTCAGCAAAATGAACAAATCTTTTTTCCCCCGAGTCATTTCGTTCATTTTAGCAAAATATATTTAAAACGTGTTACTTCCCTAACACATCTACTGCTTACACAAATGTTGATCACACTACAAACAAAACAAAACGTCATTCGTTCATCACGTGACAGCCCCATAAGATGAACGAACCACTCGAAAAACCCAAAGGCTCGACACAGGTGAACTAATTCCAGTACAGAACCTAATAGGATGTTGCGCATGCGCGACTGAACGAATCACTTCCCGAGACGACTCGTTCTTCCCGAGTCACATTAAAGATTCAAAAACGACCCATTACTAATTCGTAGCATCGTGAACGTGCATCCCAGAGCCTGTGCTACACAAGCTTTTGTGCTTAAAAAGTGTACAAATCTTTATTTTTTGAAAAAAAATGACTGATCGTTTCGCTACATAAGACCCTTCTTCCTCGGCTGGGATCATTTAGAGCCCCTTGAAGCCACATTTAAACTACATTTTGGAAGTTCAAAATCAGGGCACCAATGGAGTCCATGATATTGAGAAAAATCCTGAAATGTTTTCCTCAAAAACCATACATGGAAAGAAAGACATGAACATCTTGGATGAGAAGGGGGTGAGTAAATTATTTGTAAATTGGTGTTCTGGAAGTGGACTTCTCCTTTAAAGTGGTTCATTTTGAGTGTCTTTGTTAATTAGCACTACTGTATGGGTATTTTTCACATGCAACAGTGAAATCAGTAACATCATTCCAACAGTAACATCATTTCTTTACTGAAATACAGTATCTCATACTCTGCAAAAAGTGATTTTCTTTTTCAAAATTTGTAATTTTCTAAAGATTCTTAAATTAGGATACATTTATTTAAAAAGTAAAATAGCATATGGTGTTCATCAAAACACTTAAGCTTCGTAGGGTTGTAGAGTGCCTAAAAAGTTATTAATTAGGGGATTTTCTAAGTCTTGTATGTATTAAAATGAATTGAGTTGCTGTTGAGATGCTTGAAACCGGGAGAAAAAAAGCTTTTTTTTTTTTTTTTTAGAATTTTAAATTTTTATTTATATTATATATATATATATATATATATATATATAATATATAAACAAAAAAAATGAATAATTAAACTTAATTTCAGAGGAAAACTTTACTTATCCAGTGACAAATTTATTTTGTTATTAGGCATTTATTTATGTTTTTATTTTTTTTGGTTTTACCATAAATGCACTTAATTCTGATTCAGTTTCAGAAAATATCATGCCATAATGTTTTATATATATATATATATATATATATACACACACACACACGCACACACATTAAAAAAAATAATAATAATAAAAAAAAGAATGAAAAAAAGCTATTTGAATGTAAAAGTATTTTTACATTTGTTTAGCCATATAACCCTGGACCACTAAACCAGTCTTAAGTAGCATGGGTATATTTGTAGCAAGAGGCAACAAAACACTGCATGGTTCAAATTGATAGATTTTTTTTATCCATGTTCTATGAAGAGATTTTGTCCTACCTTAAATATATCAAAACATAATTTTTGATTAGTAATATGCAATGCTAAGAACTTCTTTTGGACAACTTTAAAGGCAGTTTTCTCAGTATTTTTATTTTTTTTGGCACCCTCAGATTCCAAATTTTCAGCCAAATATTAAATAAACCATACATCAATAGAAAGCTTTCAAATGATGTAGAAATTTCACTTACAAAAAAAAATTGACCTTTATGACTGGTTTTGTGGTCCAGGGTTACATATTTTCATAAAAAATGGCATGTATTGTGAGTTTAGCTCAACCTGCTAAGCAGCAAATTATATATTATTTTTACTGGCAACGCATCACATTGAAGAACAGATTAAGAACAGATTTACAGATTACACAACCCTAAAACCAGTTCTGTAGCCCACTAATAACAGGGCATTCAGCAGCCAAGACACACTCTACTACAAACTATTCATCTGCTTCCAGAAATAAATTCTCTGTAGATGTGTGTGAATGTCTCATTAGACTGAAATGACCCTTTCTAATCTTCCCACAACAGAACACAGGAGACACTGTATACGACTGGGCGCTTCAGGCTTATGTTGCTGTGGAGAAACTCGTCAAAGACAAACCTGCCTCAAAGAAAGTGAGTTTGGCTCTTTTCCAACAAACTTTACATTCATGCATGTGCCAGATGCTTTTATCTAAAGTGATTTACATTGCATTCAAGGTTTGCATTTTTGCATTTTCTACTAATCACACCAACAACCTCCACTGTTTGACCTAAACATAGCATTTGAACATTGCAAATATTGGTTTTGGAAAGAGCCTAAGCACTTCTTGTTTTGTGTTTGAATAGGATCAAGCAGAAAAGAGTTCCAGCGGGGAGACCAAAGCTTAGGTATCAAACATCATAAACAGCACAGGAAATACAACACAGGTGCACACAATGCATAAACAACATTAATATAATCATAACAAACCCTTTTCCCAACTTTTTACACATAAAACCTGTTAAATTGCAGTAAAACTGTTAATTACCTTTTTCAGTGAGTGCTCCACACTGAATTGTATCATTTTCAGTTCACACAGGTGTTCACCACATGAACCACAGCTGTAGAGAATCACATTAATT